>NC_052325.1:1192069-1212069 GCF_016432855.1 Salvelinus namaycush | reverse complement strand
CTGGTACTTCCTGTATATAGCTCCACATTGATCTGGTACTTCCTGTATATAGCTCCACATTGATCTGGCACTTCCTGTATATAGCTCCACATTAATCTGGTACTTCCTGTATATAGCTCCACATTGATCTGGTACTTCCTGTATATAGCTCCACATTGATCTGGTACTTCCTGTATATAGCTCCACATTGATCTGGTACTTCCTGTATATAGCTCCACATTAATCTGGTACTTCCTGTATATAGCTCCACATTGATCTGGTACTTCCTGTATATAGCTCCACATTGATCTGGTACTTCCTGTATATAGCTCCACATTGATCTGGTACTGGTACTCCCTGTATATAGCTCCACATTGATCTGGTACTTCCTGTATATAGCTCCACATTGATCTGGTACTTCCTGTATATAGCTCCACATTGATCTGGTACTGGTACTCCCTGTATATAGCTCCACATTGATCTGATACTTCCTGTATATAGCTCCACATTGATCTGGTACTTCCTGTATATAGCTCCACATTGATCTGGTACTGGTACTCCCTGTATATAGCTCCACATTGATCTGGTACTCCCTGTATATAGCTCCACATTGATCTGGTACTTCCTGTATATAGCTCCACATTAATCTGGTACTTCCTGTATATAGCTCCACATTGATCTGGTACTTCCTGTATATAGCTCCACATTGATCTGGTACTTCCTGTATATAGCTCCACATTGATCTGGTACTTCCTGTATATAGCTCCACATTGATCTGGTACTTCCTGTATATAGCTCCACATTGATCTGGTACTTCCTGTATATAGCTCCACATTGATCTGGTACTTCCTGTATATAGCTCCACATTGATCTGGTACTTCCTGTATATAGCTCCACATTGATCTGGTACTCCCTGTATATATCTCCATTCGAGTGCATTTTATTCTTCTTATGTTGCTATTAAATGTTTATTTTTAAACTCTACATTGTTGGGAAGGGCTAGTGAACAAGCATTTGACGGTAAAGTCTACGCATGTGAGAAATAAAATTACTTTCGATTTGCATTTTTTGAGAAATCCCCTGTGACCATGTTAGTGGTTGATACCTGTAACCAAGTTAGTGGTTGAAACCTGTAACCATGTTAGTGGTTGATACCTGTAACCAAGTTAGTGGTTGAAACCTGTAACCATGTTAGTGGTTGATACCTGTAACCAAGTTAGTGGTTGAAACCTGTAACCATGTTAGTGGTTGATACCTGTAACCAAGTTAGTGGTTGATACTTGTAACCATGTTAGTGGTTGATACCTGTAACCAAGTTAGTGGTTGATACCTGTAACCAAGTTAGTGGTTGATACCTGTAACCAAGTTAGTGGTTGATACCTGTAACCAAGTTAGTGGTTGATACCTGTAACCAAGTTAGTGGTTGATACCTGTAACCAAGTTAGTGGTTGATACCTGTAACCATGTTAGTGGTTGATACCTGCAACCAAGTTAGTGGTTGAAACCTGTAACCATGTTAGTGGGTATATTATCCTTTAACCATGTTAGTGGGTATAATATCCTGTAACCAAGTTAGTGGGTATATTATTCTGTAACTGTGTTAGTGGGTATATTATTCTGTAACCGTGTTAGTGGGTATATTATCCTGTAACCATGTTAGTGGGTATAATATCCTGTAACCATGTTAGTGGGTATATTATCCTGTAACCATGTTAGTGGGTATAATATCCTGTAACCATGTTAGTGGGTATAATATCCTGTAACCATGTTAGTTGGTATATTATCCTGTAACCATGTTAGTGGGTATAATATCCTGTAACCAAGTTAGTGGGTATATTATCCTGTAACCATGTTAGTGGGTATACTATCCTGTAACCAAGTTAGTGGGTATATTATCCTGTAACCATGTTAGTGGGTATAATATCCTGTAACCATGTTAGTTGGTATATTATCCTGTAACCATGTTAGTGGGTATAATATCCTGTAACCAAGTTAGTGGGTATATTATCCTGTAACCATGTTAGTGGGTATACTATCCTGTAACCATGTTAGTGGGTATAATATCCTATAACCATGTTAGTTGGTATATTATCCTGTAACCATGTTAGTGGGTATAATATCCTGTAACCATGTTAGTGGGTATATTATCCTGTAACCATGTTAGTTGGTATAATATCCTGTAACCATGTTAGTGGGTATAATATCCTGTAACCAAGTTAGTGGGTATATTATCCTGTAACCATGTTAGTGGGTATAATATCCTGTAACCATGTTAGTGGGTATATTATCCTGTAACCATGTTAGTGGGTATAATATCCTATAACCATGTTAGTGGGTATAATATCCTGTAACTATGTTAGTGGGTATAATATCCTGTAACCATGTTAGTGGGTATATTATCCTGTAACCGTGTTAGTGGGTATAATATCCTGTAACCATGTTAGTGGGTATATTATCCTGTAACCATGTTATTAGTTGATACTATCCTTTAACCGTTTTAGTGGGTATAATATCCTGTAACCATGTTAGTGGTTATATTATCCTGTAACCATGTTATTAGTTGATACTATCCTGTAACCATGTTATTAGTTGATACTATCCTGTAACCATGTTAGTGGGTATAATATCCTGTAACCATGTTAGTGGGTATATTATCCTGTAACCATGTTAGTGGTTGATACTATCCTATAACCATGTTAGTGGGTATAATATCCTATAACCATGTTAGTGGGTATATTATCCTGTAACCATGTTAGTGGGTATATTATCCTGTAACCATGTTAGTGGTTGATACTATCCTATAACCATGTTAGTTACCAGCACAAGCACTACAAGAAACAATTACCGACAAGGACATGGGGGGAACAGAGGGTTAAATACACAACATGTAATTGATGGAATTGGAACCAGGTGTGATGGAAGACAAGACAAAACAAATGGAAAATGAAAAGAGGATCAGCGATGGCTAGAAGGTCGGTGACTTCGACCGCCGAACGCCGCCCGAACAAGGAGACGGACAGACTTCGACCGCCGAACGCCGCCCGAACAAGGAGAGGAACCGACTTCGGCGGAAGTCGTGACACATATTAATGTTTTAGATTGTATACTGTTTTAGATAACACTGTGTGATGGTATAGATTGTATACTGTTTTAGATAACACTGTGTGATGGTATAGATTGTATACTGTTTTAGATAACACTGTGTGATGGTATAGATTGTATACTGTTGTAGATAACACTGTGTGATGGTATAGATTGTATACTGTTTTAGATAACACTGTGTGATGGTATAGATTGTATACTGTTTTAGATAACACTGTGAGATGGTATAGACAGTATTGTGCTATTTTTCCCCCAGCCCTGTGTCTCTGATCAGTAACAAGGCTGGGGGTCAGGGGTTTAGAGGCTCCTAAATCAGATAAAGCCCGTCCTCAGACCCCTGCTGAGTAGATTACAATAGGCAGCGCTCCGCAGCCCACGCTGGTGATGGAACACTATTCAAGGAACTCCCCCTGTGTTTGTCCACTCCCCTTTATACTCCCCCTGTGTCCCCTGACTCCCCCTTTCTCCCCATGGCTCCCTCTGTCTCCCCTGGACTGCCTCTGCCACTGACTCCCCCTTTCTCCCCCTGGCTCCGTCTGTCTCCCCCGGACTGCCCCTGACTCCCCCTTACTCCCCCTGTCTCCCCCTTTCTCCCCTTGCCTCCCCCTGCCTCCCCCTGCCTACCCCTGTCACCCCCTGCCTCCCCCTACCTACCCGTGTCCCCCTGTCTCCCCCTGACTCCCCCTTACTCCCCCTGTCTCCCCCTTTCTCCCCTTGCCTCCCCCTGCCTCCCCCTGCCTACCCCTGTCACCCCTTGCCTCCCCCTGCCTCCCCCTGCCTACCCCTGTCACCCCCTGCCTCCCCCTACCTACCCGTGTCCCCCTGTCTCCCCCTGACTCCCCCTTACTCCCTCTGTCTCCCCCTTTCTCCCCTTGCCTCCCCCTGCCTACCCCTTACTCCCCCTGTCTCCCCCCTGTCTCCCCCCTTGCCTCCCCCTGCCTCCCCCTGCCTACCCCTGTCTCCCCTTACCTACCCGTGTCCCCCTGTCTCCCACTGTCTCCCCCCTGTCTCCCCCTGCCTGCCTCTGCCTACCCCTGTCTCCCCTTACCTACCTGTCTCCCCCTGCCTGCCTCTGCCTACCCCTGTCTCCCCCCTGTCTCCCCCTGCCTGCCTCTGCCTACCCCTGTCTCCCCTTACCTACCTGTGTCCCCCTGCCTCCCCGTCTCGTTCTGTCTCCCCATTTCCTCTTTGCTTCCCTCTGTAATGTTATCTGAGACACTGCTCTCTCCCTCCTCCTCCTCCTCCTCCTCCTCCTCCTCCTCCTCCTCCTCCTCCTCCTCCTCTGTTATCTCCTGAAGATCAGGAGGAAAGAGGATAGAGGAAAGAGGATAACATCTATTCCCACTCAGGAGAATGAAAAGATTTGGCCTGGGTCCTCAGGTCCTCAAAAAGTTCTACAGCTGCACCATCGAGAGCATCCTGGCTGGTTGCATTAAGGCCTGGTATGGAAACTGCTCTGCCTCCGACCGCAAGGCACTACAGAGGGTATTTCGTACGGACCAGTACATCACTGGGGCCAAGCTTCCTGCCATCCAGGCGGTGTCAGAAGAAGACCCTTAAATTTGCCAAAGACTCCAGCCACCATAGTCATAGACTGTTTTCTGTGCTACCGCACAGCAAGTGGTATCAGAGCGCCAAGTCTAGGTCCAAAACGCTTCTACGCCCCAAGCCATAAGACTGCTGAACAGCTAATCAAAAGGATACCCAGTCTATTTTCATTGGACCCGCACCCCCCCCCCCCCCACCCCCCCCCCCCCACCCCCATTTTCTACACTGCTGCTACTCTTTGTTTATTATAGTTGCCTAGTCACTCTACCTACACTACCGTTCAAAAGTTTGGGGTCACTTGGAAATATCCTTGTTTTTGAATGAAAAGCAAAAAATGAACTCCATTAAAATAACATCAAAATGATCAGAAATACAGTGTAGATATTGTTTAATGTGACTATTGTAGCTGGAAACGGTTGATTTTTTAATGGAATATCTACATAGGCGTACAGAGGCCCATTATCAGCAACCATCACTCCTGTGTTCCAATGGGACGTTGTGTTAGCTAATCCAAGTTTATCATTTTAAAAGACTAATTGATCATTAGAAAACCCTTTTGCAATTATGTTAGCACAGCTGAAAACTGTTGTTCTGATTTAAGAAGCAATAAAACTGGCCTTCTTTAGACTAGTTGAGTATCTGGAGCATCAGCATTTGTAGGTTCGATTACAGGCTCAAAATGGCCAGAAACAAAGCACTTTCTTCTGAAACTCGTCAGTCTATTCTTGTTCTGAGAAATGAAGGCTATTCCATGCGAGAAATTGCCAAGAAACTGAAGATCTCGTACAACGCTGTGTACTACTCCCTTCACAGAACAGCGCAAACTGGCTCTAACCAGAATAGAAAGAGGAGTGGGAGGCCCCAGTGCACAACTGAGCAAGAGGACAAGTACATTAGAGTGTCTAGTTTGAGAAACAGACGTTTCACAAGTCCTCAACTGGCAGCTTCATTAAATAGTACCCGCAAAACACCAGTCTCAACGTCAGCAACGAAGAGGCGACTCCGGGATGCTGCTCTTCTAGGCAGAGTTCCTCTGACCAGTGTCTGTGTTCTTTTGCCCATCTTAATATTTTATTTTTATTGGCCAGTCTGAGATATGGCTTTTTTGTTGTTGTTGCAACTCTGCCTAGAAGGTCAGCATCCCGGAGTCGCCTCTTCACTGTTGACGTTGAGACTGGTGTTTTGCGGGTGACTATTTAAATAAAGCTGCCGGGTTGAGGACTTGTGAGGCGTCTGTTTACGGTGACGGAAGATAGACAGGACGACTGTGTTATTGGATGAATAGAACGGAGATGTAACTACATTTCACTTGATGACGTTTACACAGACCGAGGGTCTCTGTCCCAAATGGCACCCTATCCTCCATATAGTGCACTACATTTGACTACTTCAGTGCTTTATGTTGGGAACAGGGTACCATTTGGGACGCAGAGAGCTACCAAGCCATTCATTTAAATCTTAAAGAATTGTCATGTTGACCATCTTTCCGTGTTGTATTTTCCATTAAGTATCTTATTACTCTAACGCTGTGACAATCTATGTCGGCGTATGAAATGGCATCCTAATCCCTATGTAGTGCACTACTTTAGACCAGAACCCTATAGAACCCTATTCCCTATGTAGTGTAGTACTTTAGACCAGAGCCCTATAGAACCCTATTCCCTATGTAGTGCACTACTTTAGACCAGAGCTCGATAGAACCCTATTCCCTATGTAGTGCACTACTTTAGACCAGAGCTCGATAGAACCCTATTCCCTACGTAGTGCACTACTTTAGACCAGGGCCCTATAGAACCCTATTCCCTATGTAGTGCACTACTTTAGATCAGAGCCCTATAGAACCCTATTCCCTATATAGTGCACTACTTTAGACCAGGGCCCTATAGAACCCTATTCCCTATGTAGTGCACAACTTTAGACCAGAGCCCTATAGAACCCTACTCCCTATATAGTGCACTACTTTACACCAAGGCCCTATAGAACCCTATTCCCTGTATAGTGCACTACTTTAGACCAGGGCCCTATAGAACCCAATTCCCTATATATAATGCACTACTTTTTGACTACTTTTGTCCAGTGCCCTATATAGGGAACAGGCTGCCATTTGGGTTACATCATCTGACGACAATGGAGCAAGGCACGGTGTATATCTAACGGACTGTGTGTCTGTGAGGCGAGCTGCACCGCTGCCGCATTGGAGAGGATATTAAATCAGGACGGTTGAAAGCCTCCGTGTCACCTGTTAGATTCCTCGTGTATTATCTTTAAGAACCCAACACACAGCAGGAGATAAGACGTCCCCTTGTAGGTGGAGTTAGAGACCCAACACACAGCAGGAGATAACACGTCCCCTTGTAGGACGAGTTAGAGACCCAACACACAGCAGGAGATAACACGTCCCCTTGTAGGAAGAGTTAGAGACCCAACACACAACAGGAGATAACACGTCCCCTTGTATGAAGAGTTAGAGACCCAACACACAACAGGAGATAACACGTCCCCTTGTAGGACGAGTTAGAGACCCAACACACAGCAGGAGATAACACGTCCCCTTGTAGGACGAGTTAGAGACCCAACACACAGCAGGAGATAACACGTCCCCTTGTAGGAAGAGTTAGAGACCCAACACACAGCAGGAGATAACACGTCCCCTTGTAGGAAGAGTTAGAGACCCAACACACAGCAGGAGATAGAGAGGGGAGGGACGGCTATGAATTTACCAAAACAAATCGGAAAAGTGAATAATCATGGACAGAAAGGTCTGGCATTTCTGTCCATCTGTCCATCTGTCTATCTGTCTGTGGCTAATTGTCTTGCCCTGAGACCCGCAACCACACCTTCCAGTCAACCACACCTTCCAGTCAACCACACCACCCAATCCAGTCAACCACACCTTCCAGTCAACCACACCTTCCAGTCAACCACACCTTCCAGTCAACCACCCAATCCAGTCAACCACACCTTCCAGTCAACCACACCTTCCAGTCAACCACCCAATCCAGTCAACCACACCTTCCAGTCAACCACACCTTCCAGTCAACCACCCAATCCAGTCAACCACACCTTCCAGTCAACCACACCTTCCAGTCAACCACACCTTCCAGTCAACCACACCTTCCAGTCAACCACACCATCCAGTCAACCACACCTTCCAGTCAACCACACCTTCCAGTCAACCACACCTTCCAGTCAACCACACCATCCAGTCAACCACACCTTCCAGTCAACCACATCATCCAGTCAACCACATCATCCTTCCAGTCAACCACACCTTCCAGTCAACCACACCTTCCAGTCAACCACACCATCCAGTCAACCACATCATCCTTCCAGTCAACCACACCTTCCAGTCAACCACACCTTCCAGTCAACCACACAATCCAGTCAACCACATCATCCTTCCAGTCAACCACACCTTCCAGTCAACCACACCTTCCAGTCAACCACACCCTCCAGTCAACCACACCTTCCAGTCAACCACACCTTCCAGTCAACCACACCTTCCAGTCAACCACACCTTCCAGTCAACCACACCCTCCAGTCAACCACACCCTCCAGTCAACCACACCTTCCAGTCAACCACACCTTCCAGTCAACCACACCTGCCAGTCAACCACACCTTCCAGTCAACCACACCCTCCAGTCAACCACACCTTCCAGTCAACCACACCAGTCAACCACACCAGTCAACCACACCTTCCAGTCAACCACACCTCTCAGTCAACCACACCTTCCAGTCAACCACACCTCTCAGTCAACCACACCTTCCAGTCAACCAGGTGCATCACAAATGGCAACCTTTCCATGGAATAATGGAGTCAGTTTTTGGGAAAATCCCATTTCCTCCGCTTGAAGGATTCTGCCCCCGGAGCAGCCCTAGACGCTCCCACACTGATTACCATAATAATCTCACAGGGGGAGGAAATTACTACACAGTCATAGGGTGTGTGTGTGTGTGTGCGTGTGTCTGTGTGTGTGTGTGTGTGTGTGTCTGTGTGCGTGTGTGCGGGTGTGTGTGTGTGTCTGTGTGCGTGTGTGCGGGTGTGTGTGCGTGTGCGTGTGTGTGTGTGTGTGTGTCTGTGTGCGTGTGTGTGTGTGTGTGTGTGCGTGAAAGATTAGTGAAAGATTAGTGAAAGATCAGTGTGGGTAGCTGGACAGGTAGGGTGACTGACAGTGAAGGTGAACAGGGTCAGGTGACAGAGGAATGGATGAGAGGCAGGAACTCCTTCAACCATAAAGTGGTATATTTTAACTGAGTAGTTTGTGCTGCATAACAAATTAAACAGAATAACATGTATCCAATCAAATTCATAAATCACAAAGATCAAATCATAACAATCATTCATTATTAACATAATTAGGGAATTCAACAATTCAGTTCAATAAGAAGCCAATAGGAATCATCCTTGAGTCATTTATGCTCGTTTGTCACGCCCTGACCTTAGAGAGGCGTTTTATTTCTCTAGTTGGTGAGGTCAGGGTGTGATGTGGGGTGGGCATTCTATGTTTTGTATTTCTTTTTGTTTGGCCGAGTGTGGTTCCCAATCAGGGACAGCTGTCTATCGTTGTCTCTGATTGGGAATCATACTTAGGCAGCCTGTTTTTCCACCTTAGTTGTGGGTAGTTGTCTGTGTTAGTGGCCTGTATAGCCCTAGTCAGCTTCACGTTCGTTTTTGGTTGTTTCTTGTTTTTGTTGGTGACATTCTCAATAAAGAAAAATGTACGCCGACCACGCTGCACCTTGGTCTGGTCATTCCCCTGATGACGTTCGTGACATCTTCACTATTTATCATAATCATGAGAAGAAGAAGAATACAAATAATTCAATCGGTGATCGGTTATTCAATCTATAATCCCCATCAGTTTGATATCAGAACTGATCAGTTCAACAAAGAATGACGTTTCATATTTCACGCTTTTCAAGTTTGTTTTCATGTGTACATGTTATTTCATTACGTATTAACCATATATCGATGGCATAATTGGCCAGTGATGATCTTTAGGGACGTGATCATTGACCAGTGATGATCTGTAGGGCCGTGATCATTGACCAGTGATGATCCGTAGGGCCGTGATCATTGACCAGTGATGATCTGTAGGGCCGTGATCATTGACCAGTGATGATCCGTAGGGCCGTGATCATTGACCAGTGATGATCTGTAGGGCCGTGATCATTGACCAGTGATGATCTGTACGGCCGTGATCATTGACCAGTGATGATCTGTAGGGCCGTGATCATTGGCCAGTGATGATCTGTAGGGCCGTGATCATTAGCCAGTGATGATCTGTAGGGCCGTGATCATTGACCAGTGATGATCTGTAGGGACGTGATCATTGACCAGTGATGATCTGTAGGGCCGTGATCATTGACCAGTGATGATCCGTAGGGCCGTGATCATTGGCCAGTGATGATCTGTAGGGACGTGATCGTTGACCAGTGATGATCTGTAGGGACGTGATCATTGACCAGTGATGATCTGTAGGGCCGTGATCATTGACCAGTGATGATCTGTAGGGACGTGATCATTGACCAGTGATGATCTGTAGGGCCGTGATCATTGACCAGTGATGATCCGTAGGGCCGTGATCATTGGCCAGTGATGATCCGTAGGGCCGTGATCATTGGCCAGTGATGATCTGTAGGAACGTGATCATTGACCAGTGATGATCTGTAGGGCCGTGATCATTGACCAATCACATTACACAATAGGTTTGAAGCGTGCGTCTTCGAGCCCCGCTCCGCGGTAATAACCATAATCAATAACTGATGACCCGCTCTCCCGATCGCAACAAATAGTTCCGATGAAAAGGTAACAGATTCGGGTGGATTTACGTGGATTTCATAGACGCACAGAACTTCTGGATTAGAGTTGAGGAGGAGAAAGCAGCGAGAGGACAAACCCCCTCCTCCGGTTGGCTCATCTGGTCACCGGGGCGATGCCGAATTCCTCCTTTAATGGAGTTGAGATCTGTCGGACATTTCCCACCTGACCTAATTAAAGCGCCCCTGGCCCAGCTGAGCAAGTGGCCATGAATTAAAGGACGATTCCACCAACTCCATGGGCATTTTCTACAGTGTGGTGTGTGTGTGTCACAGAGACGGCTGAGTGGTCAGCTGATTAACGGACGCTAATTGATTGAGAAGTCAAAGCATTGGTCTGACGGACAGCATCTGATTGGACAGAGTAGGGGGCATCTGTTCCTCTTCCCAGATCCCCCCCCCCCACCCCCACCCACCAGATACACACACATGGATAGACACGCGGACTCACACACACACACGCATACACGCACACACTAGCCCCCCCCTCCAGATCCACTCAGACCCCTGCATGGGAGACAAACCTCATGTCCTGCATGAGTCCTGTCAATCACCCTGTCATGAATATCAGCACCAGATTATGACATGGGGAGTGTGTGTGTGTGTGTGTGTGTGTGTGTGTGTGTGTGTGTGTGTGTGTGTGTGTGTGTGTGTGTGTGTGTGTGTGTGTGTGTGTGTGTGTGTGTCTGTGTCTGTGTCTGTGTCTGTGTCTGTGTCTGTGTCTGTGTCTGTGTGTGTGTGTTTGTGTGTGCGTGTGTGTAGACAGGGTTTGCAAAACAAGGACAAAGACGGATGCGGGAAATGGATTAAAAAAAATTGAAGAATCATTCAAATGGAAAGCGAACCCTGTGGATGTATCAAATCAAATCAAATGTATTTATAAAGCCCTTATTACATCAGCTGAAAGTGCTGTACAGAAACCCAGCCTAAAACCCCAAACAACAAGCAATGCAGGTGTAGAAGCACGGCTGTAGGTTTGGCTTGCCATATTCTAACCAGTCTATGGTGATAGTTTTCACACACTGAATTTAAGAGATGTCATAAACGATTTTAAAACAGGAAATGCTCTTGTGCAGGAAAGGCCTATTTAAACTTGTTATAGTTATTGTTAGTATGATGACAAGGTTGTCCGTCAATGTCCACATTTTAAAGCAATTTCACAAAATGAACTCAATGTGTTTGTTTCACTGAACTCAAACAATACAATTGGTTGGTTTGTCTGTCTGTCTGTCTGTCTGTCTGTCTGTCTGTCTGTCTGTCTGTCTGTCTGTCTGTCTGTCTGTCTGTCTGTCTGTCTGTCTGTCTGTCTGTGCTGGTACTGGGCCTGAGTGATTACAATGACTCACTCAATAGCAACAGACCCACTGTCATGGATAAGAGCGTCTGCTAAATGACTTAAATGTAAATGTCATGACAACACTGATAACTAGATAACAACAGACCCACTGCCATGACAACACTGATAACTAGATAACAACAGACCCACTGTCATGACAACACTGATAACTAGATAACAACAGACCCACTGTCATGACAACACTGATAACTAGATAACAACAGACCCACTGGCATGACAACACTGATAACTAGATAGCAACAGACCCACTGGCATGACAACACTGATAACTAGATAACAACAGACCCACTGTCATGACAACACTGATAACTAGATAACAACAGACCCACTGTCATGACAACACTGATAACTAGATAACAACAGACCCACTGTCATGACAACACTGATAACTAGATAACAACAGACCCACTGTCATGACAACACTGATAACTAGATAACAACAGACCCACTGTCATGACAACACTGATAACTAGATAACAACAGACCCACTGCCATGACAACACTGATAACTAGATAGCAACAGACCCACTGTCATGACAACACTGATAACTAGATAACAACAGACCCACTGTCATGACAACACTGATAACTAGATAACAACAGACCCACTGTCATGACAACACTGATAACTAGATAACAACAGACCCACTGCCATGACAACACTGATAACTAGATAGCAACAGACCCACTGTCATGACAACACTGATAACTAGATAACAACAGACCCACTGTCATGACAACACTGATAACTAGATAACAACAGACCCACTGTCATGACAACACTGATAACTAGATAACAGACCCACTGGCATGACAACACTGATAACTAGATAACAACAGACCCACTGCCATGACAACACTGATAACTAGATAACAACAGACCCACTGCCATGACAACACTGATAACTAGATAACAACAGACCCACTGGCATGACAACACTGATTGCTAGATAACAACAGACCCACTGTCATGACAACACTGATAACTAGATAGCAACAGACCCACTGTCATGACAACACTGATAACTAGATAGCAACAGACCCACTGTCATGACAACACTGATAACTAGATAGCAACAGACCCACTGTCATGACAACACTGATAACTAGATAACAACAGACCCACTGTCATGACAACACTGATAACTAGATAACAACAGACCCACTGCCATGACAACACTGATAACTAGATAACAACAGACCCACTGTCATGACAACACTGATAACTAGATAACAACAGACCCACTGCCATGACAACACTGATAACTAGATAACAACAGACCCACTGTCATGACAACACTGATAACTAGATAACAACAGACCCACTGCCATGACAACACTGATAACTAGATAACAACAGACCCACTGTCATGACAACACTGATAACTAGATAACAACAGACCCACTGTCATGACAACACTGATAACTAGATAACAACAGACCCACTGTCATGACAACACTGATAACTAGATAACAACAGACCCACTGTCATGACAACACTGATAACTAGATAACAACAGACCCACTGCCATGACAACACTGATAACTAGATAACAACAGACCCACTGTCATGACAACACTGATAACTAGATAACAACAGACCCACTGCCATGACAACACTGATAACTAGATAACAACAGACCCACTGTCATGACAACACTGATAACTAGATAGCAACAGACCCACTGGCATGACAACACTGATAACTAGATAACAACAGACCCACTGTCATGACAACACTGATAACTAGATAACAACAGACCCACTGTCATGACAACACTGATAACTAGATAACAACAGACCCACTGTCATGACAACACTGATAACTAGATAACAACAGACCCACTGTCATGACAACACTGATAACTAGATAACAACAGACCCACTGTCATGACAACACTGATAACTAGATAACAACAGACCCACTGCCATGACAACACTGATAACTAGATAGCAACAGACCCACTGTCATGACAACACTGATAACTAGATAACAACAGACCCACTGTCATGACAACACTGATAACTAGATAACAACAGACCCACTGTCATGACAACACTGATAACTAGATAACAACAGACCCACTGCCATGACAACACTGATAACTAGATAGCAACAGACCCACTGTCATGACAACACTGATAACTAGATAACAACAGACCCACTGTCATGACAACACTGATAACTAGATAACAACAGACCCACTGTCATGACAACACTGATAACTAGATAACACCAGACCCACTGCCATGACAACACTGATAACTAGATAACAACAGACCCACTGCCATGACAACACTGATAACTAGATAACAACAGACCCACTGCCATGACAACACTGATAACTAGATAACAACAGACCCACTGGCATGACAACACTGATAACTAGATAACAACAGACCCACTGTCATGACAACACTGATAACTAGATAGCAACAGACCCACTGTCATGACAACACTGATAACTAGATAACAACAGACCCACTGTCATGACAACACTGATAACTAGATAACAACAGACCCACTGGCATGACAACACTGATAACTAGATAACAACAGACCCACTGCCATGACAACACTGATAACTAGATAACAACAGACCCACTGTCATGACAACACTGATAACTAGATAACAACAGACCCACTGTCATGACAACACTGATAACTAGATAGCAACAGACCCACTGTCATGACAACACTGATAACTAGATAGCAACAGACCCACTGTCATGACAACACTGATAACTAGATAACAACAGACCCACTGCCATGACAACACTGATAACTAGATAACAACAGACCCACTGTCATGACAACACTGATAACTAGATAACAACAGACCCACTGCCATGACAACACTGATAACTAGATAACAACAGACCCACTGTCATGACAACACTGATAACTAGATAACAACAGACCCACTGTCATGACAACACTGATAACTAGATAACAGACCCACTGTCATGACAACACTGATTGCTAGATAACAACAGACCCACTGTCATGACAACACTGATAACTAGATAGCAACAGACCCACTGTCATGACAACACTGATAACTAGATAGCAACAGACCCACTGTCATGACAACACTGATAACTAGATAGCAACAGACCCACTGTCATGACAACACTGATAACTAGATAACAACAGACCCACTGTCATGACAACACTGATAACTAGATAACAACAGACCCACTGCCATGACAACACTGATAACTAGATAACAACAGACCCACTGTCATGACAACACTGATAACTAGATAACAACAGACCCACTGCCATGACAACACTGATAACTAGATAACAACAGACCCACTGTCATGACAACACTGATAACTAGATAACAACAGACCCACTGCCATGACAACACTGATAACTAGATAACAACAGACCCACTGTCATGACAACACTGATAACTAGATAACAACAGACCCACTGTCATGACAACACTGATAACTAGATAACAACAGACCCACTGTCATGACAACACTGATAACTAGATAACAACAGACCCACTGTCATGACAACACTGATAACTAGATAACAACAGACCCACTGCCATGACAACACTGATAACTAGATAACAACAGACCCACTGTCATGACAACACTGATAACTAGATAACAACAGACCCACTGCCATGACAACACTGATAACTAGATAACAACAGACCCACTGTCATGACAACACTGATAACTAGATAACAACAGACCCACTGTCATGACAACACTGATAACTAGATAACAACAGACCCACTGTCATGACAACACTGATAACTAGATAACAACAGACCCACTGTCATGACAACACTGATAACTAGATAACAACAGACCCACTGTCATGACAACACTGATAACTAGATAACAACAGACCCACTGTCATGACAACACTGATAACTAGATAGCAACAGACCCACTGTCATGACAACACTGATAACTAGATAGCAACAGACCCACTGTCATGACAACACTGATAACTAGATAACAACAGACCCACTGTCATGACAACACTGATAACTAGATAGCAACAGACCCACTGTCATGACAACACTGATAACTAGATAGCAACAGACCCACTGTCATGACAACACTGATAACTAGATAGCAACAGACCCACTGTCATGACAACACTGATAACTAGATAACAGACCCACTGTCATGACAACACTGATAACTAGATAACAACAGACCCACTGTCATGACAACACTGATAACTAGATAACAACAGACCCACTGTCATGACAACACTGATAACTAGATAACAACAGACCCACTGTCATGACAACACTGATAACTAGATAACAACAGACCCACTGTCATGACAACACTGATAACTAGATAACAACAGACCCACTGTCATGACAACACTGATAACTAGATAACAACAGACCCACTGTCATGACAACACTGATAACTAGATAACAACAGACCCACTGTCATGACAACACTGATAACTAGATAACAACAGACCCAATGTCATGACAACACTGATAACTAGATAACAACAGACCCACTGTCATGACAACACTGATAACTAGATAACAACAGACCCACTGCCATGACAACACTGATAACTAGATAACAACAGACCCACTGTCATGACAACACTGATAACTAGATAACAACAGACCCACTGTCATGACAACACTGATAACTAGATAACAGACCCACTGGCATGACAACACTGATAACTAGATAACAACAGACCCACTGTCATGACAACACTGATAACTAGATAACAACAGACCCACTGTCATGACAACACTGATAACTAGATAACAACAGACCCACTGTCATGACAACACTGATAACTGTCATGACAACACTGATACTAGATAAAACAGACCCACTGTCATGACACCACTGATAACTAGATAACAACAGACCCACTGTCATGACAACACTGATAACTAGATAACAACAGACCCACTAGTCATGACAACACTGATAACTCAGATAACAACAGACCCACTGTCATGACAACACTGATAACTAGATAACAACAGACCCACTGTCATGACAACACTGATAACTAGATAACAACAGACCCACTGTCATGACAACACTGATAACTAGATAACAACAGACCACGGTCATGAAAACACTGATAACTAGATAACAACAGACCCACTGCCATGACAACACTGATAACTAGATAAGAGAGAGAAAACAAGGTATCCATATTAATTCATGGACTTGTTGATTAAAACAACATCAAGTTATCAGACTCACCTTCCCCATCTCCTTGTGGAACTTCTCCTCAAAGCCAGCCATACTCTGGAAGGTGCTAACGTAGAAACCAACTCGACTATGGAGACAGAGAGAGAGGACGGAGATGGACACAGCGAGGAAAGAGTGAGAGAGAGAGAAAAGGGGTATTTGAGATATTTAACAAATTATTATTATAAACCTTGTGTGTGATGTGTTAGTGCATAGCTAGTAACGTTTGTACTATGATGCACCCTTTGGAATGCAAGAAATACAACATTTTCCATTTTCTTCCATTCCAATTTTACCGTTTCCAGTCCAGATGTATCCTGTTCCTATAGATGAGTTGACACTGTTTCCATTCCACGATGTACGTTCCATATAGATGTCGTGTACCTGTTCCATTCCAGATGTACCTGTTCCATAGTGAGATGTACCTGTTCCATAGTGAGATGTACCTGTTCCCATTCCAGATGTACCTGTTCCATATGTGAGATGTAGATGTCAGTTCCATAATGTACCTTGTTCCATTCCAGATTCCTAATGTGTACCTGTTGGATGTTACCTGTTCCATCCAGATGTAATGTAGTGTACCTGTTCCTAGTGAGATTCTGTACCTTGTCCATAGTGAGATTGTACCTGTTCCATTCCAGATGTGTACCTGTTGTGTTCCAATTAGATGTACCTGTTCCATATGTGAGATGTACCTGTTCCATAGTGAGATGTACCTGTTCCATTCCAGATGTAACTGTTCCATTCCAGATGTACCTGTTTCCATAGTGAGATGTACCTGTCCATTCCAGATGTACCTGTTCCATTCCAGATGTACCTGTTCCATAGTGAGATGTACCTGTTCCATTCCAGATGTACCTGTCCATTCAGATGTTACCTATTCCATACTGAGATGTACCTGTTCCATTCCAGATGTACCTGTTCCATTCCAGAGTACCTGTTCCATACTGAGATGTACCGTTCATCCAGATGTACCTGTTCCATTCCAGATATACCTGTTCCTTCCAGATGTACGTTCATAGTGAGATTACCTGTTCCATAGTGAGATGTACCTGTCCATTCCAGATGTACCTGTTCCATTCCAGATGTACCTGTTCCATACTGAGATGTACCTGTTCCATTCCAGATGTACCTGTTCCATTCCAGATGTACCTGTTCCATAGTGAGATGTACCTGTTCCATTCCAGATGTACCTGTTCCATTCCAGGTGTACCTATTCCATACTGAGATGTACCTGTTCCATTCCAGATGTACCTGTTCCATTCCAGATGTACCTATTCCATACTGAGATGTACCTGTTCCATTCCAGATGCACCCCTTCTGAAAAAACCTACACTCGATCCCTCCGATGTCAACAACTACAGACCAGTATCCCTTCTTTCTTTTCTCTCCAAAACTCTTGAACGTGCCGTCCTTGGCCAGCTCTCCGCTATCTCTTCAGAATGACCTTCTTGATCCAAATCAGTCAGGTTCAAGACTAGTCATTCAACTGAGACTGCTCTTCTCTGTGTCACGGAGGCGCTCCGCACTGCTAAAGCTAAATCTCTCTCCTCTCTCTATCCTTCTAGACCTATCGGCTGCCTTTGATACTGTGAACCATCAGTCCTCCTCTCCACCCTCTCCGAGTTGGGCATCTCCGGCGCGGCCCACGCTTGGGTTGCGTCCTACCTGACAGGTCGCTACCAGGTGGCGTGGCGAGAATCTGTCTCCGCACCACGTGCTCTCCCACTGGTGTCCCCCAGGGCTCTGTCTGGCCCTCTTCTATTCTCGCTATACACCAAGTCACTTGGCTCTGTATATCCTCACATGGTCTCTCCTATCATTGCTATGCAGACGACACACAATTAATCTTCTCCTTTCCCCCTTCTGATAACCAGGTGGCGAATGCATCTCTGCATGTCTGGCAGACATATCAGTGTGGATGACGAATCACCACCTCAAGCTGAACCTCGGCAAGACGGAGCTGCTCTTCCTCCCGGGGAAGGACTGCCCGTTCCATGATCTCGCCATCACGGTTGACAACTCCATTGTGTCCTCCTCCCAGAGCGCTAAGAACCTTGGCGTGATCCTGGACAACACCCTGGCGTTCTCAACTAACATCAAGGGTGACCCGTTCCTGTAGGTTCATGCTCTACAACATTCGCAGAGTACGACCCTGCCTCACACAGGAGCGGCGCAGGTCCTAATCAGGCACTTGTCATCTCCCGTCTGGATTACTGCAACGCTGTTGGCTGGGCTCCCTGCCTGTGCCATTAAACCCCTACAACTCATCCAGAACGCCGCAGCCCGTCTGGGTGTCAACCTTCCCAAGTTCTCTCACGTCACCCCGCTCCTCCGCTCTCTCCACTGGCTTCCAGTTGAAGCTCGCATCCGCTACAAGACCATGGTGCTTGCCTACGGAGCTGCGAGGGAACGGCACCTCCGTACCTTCAGGCTCTGATCAGGGCCTACACCCAAACAAGGGCACTGCGTTCATCCACCTCTGGCCTGCTCGCCTCCCTACCTCTGAGGAAGTACAGTTCCGCTCAGCCCAGTCAAAACTGTTCGCTGCTCTGGCACCCCAATGGTGGAACAAACTCCCTCACGACGCCAGGTCAGCGGAGTCAATCACCACCTTCCGAGACACCTGAAACCCCACCTCTTTAAGGAATACTAGGATAGGATAAAGTAATCCTTCTACCCCCCCCCCCCCCCCCTTAAAAGAGTTAGATGCACTATTGTAAAGTGGTTGTTCCACTGGATATCATAAGGTAAATGCACCAATTTGTAAGTCGCTCTGGATAAGAGCGTCTGCTAAATGACTTAAATGTAAATGTAAATGTACCTGTTCCATTCCAGATGTACCTGTTCCATTCCAGATATACCTGTTCCATTCCAGATGTACCTGTTCCATACTGAGATGTACCTGTTCCATTCCAGATGTACCTGTTCCATTCCAGTGTCCTGTTCCATACTGAGATGTACCCG
>NC_052325.1:1170904-1191969 GCF_016432855.1 Salvelinus namaycush | reverse complement strand
ACAAAGACCCATGATGACAACACTGTAACTAGATAACAACAGACCACTGTCATGACAAAACTGATAAACTAGATAAACAACAGACCCAACTGGCATGACAACACTGATAACTAGATAACAAACAGACCCACTTCATGACAACACTGATAACTAGATAACAACAGACCCACTGTCATGACAACACTGATAACTAGATAACAACAGACCCACTGTCATGACAACACTGATAACTAGATAACAACAGACCCACTGCCATGACAACACTGATAACTAGATAACAACAGACCCACTGTCCAGAGAACACTCATAACTAGATAAGACCACCTTCTATTGGCTCTGTGTGAGTGTGATTGTGTGTGTGAGTGTGTGTGTGAGTGTGTGTGTGTGAGTGTGTGTGTGTGAGTGTGTGAGTATGAGTGTGTGTGTGTATGTGTGAGTGTGTGTGTGTGTGTGTGTGTGTGTGTGTGTGTGTGTGTGTGTGTGTGTGTGTGTGTGTGTGTTTACCTCCATGTCTAGGTGCGTTTTTGCCATTAGCAGGTCTTCCCGGCCTGACAAGGCATGTTTGATTAACGCAAACACAAGAGCCATCCGTACCTGACCCTTAAAGCGTCGTCACACACCCGACAGTCACCCTTATCACCACCAGTCTTGTTCTACCTGTTTGTTCACCACTCTGCAAACAGGCCATTCGCTTGGAAGACCCTCCAGACCAGAGGCCTCCACTACACTGGTACTACTACTACTTACACTGCTGTGGACACAACACTGCCCCCTCCACCCTACCCTCTGGTAAAACTATCAAACAGACTCCCCCCCCCTACCCTCTGGTAAAAACTATGCAAACAGACCCCCCCCCCCCCCCCTACCTCTGGTAAAACTATCAACAGACCCCCCCCCCTACCCTTGGTAAAACTGATCAAACAGACCCCCCCCCCCACCCTCTGGTAAAACTAGCAAAAAAGACCCTCCACCCCTACCCTCTGGTAAAACTAGCAAACTAGACCCCCCCACCCTACCATCTGGTAAAAACTAGCAAAACAGACCCCCCTCCACTACCCTCTGGTAAAACTAGGCAAACAAACCCCCCCCCCCTACCCTCGGTAAAACTAGCAAAACAGACCCACCCCCCCATCTCCCCTCTGGTAAAACTAGCAAACAGACCCCCCCCCACCTCTGGTAAAAACTATCAACAGACCCCCCCCACCCCCCCTACCCTGGTAAAAACTATCAAACAGACACCCCCCACCCCCTACCCTCTGGAAAAACTAGCAACAGGACCCCCCCCCCCCCTCCACTCTTGGTAAAACTTTTAGCAACAGGACCCCCCCCCCCCCTACCCTTGGTATAACTAGCAAACAGACCCACCCCCCACACCCTCTGGTAAAACTAGCAAACAGACCCCCCCCCCCCCACCCTCTGGTAAAACTAGCAAAAAACAGACCCCCCCCCCCCCTACCCACTGGTAAAACTAGAAAAACAGACCCCCCCCACCCTCCCCTTGGATAAAAACTAGCAAACAGAACCCCCCCCCCCACCCTCTGGTAAAACTAGCAAACAGACCCCCCCCCCCCCACCCTCGGTAAAAACTAGCAAACAGACCCCCCCCACCACCCGGTGTTCTAAAACTAGCAAACAGACCCCCCCCCACCTACCCTCTGGTAAAACTAGCAAACAGACCCCCCCCACTACCCTCTGGTAAAACTATCAAACAGACCCCCCCCCACCCTCTGGTAAAACTATCAAACAGACCCCCCCCCCCCCTACCTCTGTAAAAATAGCAACAGGGACCCCCCCCCCCCCCTACCCCCTGGTAAAAACTAGCAAACAGACCCCCCCCCCAACCTCTGGTAAAACTAAGCAAAACAGACCCCCCCCCCCCCCCCCCGACCTCTGGATAACTAGCAAAACAGACCCCCCCCCCCACACCTATGGTAAAAATAGCAAACAGACCCCACCCCCCCCACCCTCTGGTAAAACTAGCAAAACAGACCCCCCCCCCCCTACCCACTGGTAAACTAGAAAACAGACCCCCCCCCCCACTACCCTCTGGTAAAACTAGCAAAACAGACCCCCCCCCACCCTGGTAAAACTAGCAAACAGACCCCCCCCCCCCCACACTCTGGTAAAACAGCAAACAGACCCCCCCCCCCACCCTCTGGTAAAACTAGCAAACAGACCCCCCCCCCCCCCCCCCTACCCTTGGTATAAAAACTAGCAACAGACCCCCCCCCCACAACCCTTGGTAAAAAATAGCAAACAGACCCCCCACCCCCCCCCACCTCTGGTAAAACTAGCAAAAGACCCCCCCCCAATTACCCACTGGTAAAACTAGAAAACAAGACCCCCCCCCCCCCCTGCCCTATGTAAAACTAGCAAACAGACCCCCCCCCCACCCTCTGGTAAAACTAGCAAACAGACCCCCCACCCCACCACCTCTGGTAAAACTAGCAAAAAGACCCCCCCTACCCTCTGGTAAAACTAGTCCAAACAAACAGACCCCCCCCCCCTTACCCTCTGGTAAAAATAGCAAAACAGACACCCCCCCCCCACCCTCTGGTAAAAACTAGCAACCAGACCCCCCCACCCCCTACCCACTGGTAATAAAACTAGAACACAGACCCCCCCCCCCCCCCTACCTTGGTAAAAACTAGCAACAGCCCCCCCCCCTACCCTCTGGTAAAACTAGCAAACAGACCCCCCCCCCCCCCACCCTCTGGTAAAACTAGCAAAAACAGACCCCCCCTACCCTCTGGTAAAACCTAGCAACACAGACCCCCCCCCCCTACCCTCTGGTAAAAGATAGCCAAACAGACCCCCCCACCCCTACCCTCTGGAAAAACTTATCAAACAGGACCCCCTCACCCTACCCTCTGGTAAAACTAGGCAAACAGACACCCCCCCCCACCTCTGGTAAAAAACTAGCAAACAGACCCCACCCCCCTACCCTTGGTAAAACTATCAAACAGACCCCCCTCCCACTACCCTCTGGTAAAACTAGCAAACCAGACCCCCCCCCCTACCCTCTGTATAAAACAGCAAACAGACCCCCCCCCCCCACCCCCTACCTCGGTGAAACTAGCAACAGACCCCCCAGCCTACCCTCTGGTAAAAACGAGCAAACAGACCCCCCCCGTACCCTCTGGTAAACTCTAGCAAACAGACCCCCCCCCCCTACCCTCTGGTTTAAAAACTAGCAACAACAGACCCCCCCCCCCCCACCTCTGGTAAAACATCAAACAGACCCCCCTCCCCATACCCTCTGGTAAAAATGCAAACAGACCCCCCCCCCCCTACCCTCTGGTAAAACTAGCAAAACCGACCCCCCCCCCCCCCCCACTACCCTCGGTGAAAACTAGCAACAGACCCCCCCCTACCCTTGTAAAAACTAGCAAAAGACCCCCCTACCCTCTGGTAAAACTAGCAACAGACCCCCCCCCCCCTACCCTCTGGTAAAACTAGCAAAACAGACCCCGCACCCCCCCTACCCTCTGGTAAAACTATCAAACGACCCCCCCCCCCTACCTCTGGTAAAACGAGCAAACAAGACCCCCCCCCCCTACCCTATGGTAAAACTAGCAAACGGACCCCCCCCCCCACCCTTGGAAAACTATCAAAACAGACCCCCCTCCCCCTACCCTCTGGTAACAAAAATAGCAAAACAGACCCCCCCCACTACCCTCTGGTAAAACTAGCAAACAGACCCCCCCCCCCCATACCCTCTGGTAAAACTAGCAAACAGACCCCCCCCCCCTACCCTCTGGTAAAACTAGCAAACAGACCCCCCCCCCCCTACCCTCTGTTTAAACTAGACAAACAGAGGCCCCCCCCCACCCCTACCCTCTGGTAAAAACAGAAAAACAGGACCCCCCCCCCCCCAACCTCTGGTAAAACTAGCAACAGACCCCCCCCCCCCTACCCCTGGTAAAACTAGCAAACAGACCCCCCCCCCCCACCCTCTGTAAAACTAGGCAACAGACCCCCCCCCCCCTACCCTCTGGTAAAACTAGCAAAAACCAGACCCCCCCCCCCCCCCCCTACCCTCCTGTAAAACTAGCCAACAGACCCCCCCTACCTCTGGGTAAAAATTAGAAAACAGACCCCCCTAACCTCTGGTTAAAAAAGCAAACAGACCCCCCTCTCCCCTCTCCCCCCTCCCCCTATGCCTGGACTCAACTCCCCAATATAATTCAAATGTAAATCTTTATTTCTTTCCTTCTCTTAGGCAGCGCAGCATAACACCGCCATTAAACAGATCGCGGGTATTTGATGTAGCGGTGGACGGACGGCTGTGTGAACGGAAGGGCCTCCGAAACACTACAATCACCCCCGGTGACCAGATGAGGCAACCGGAGGAGGGGGTTTGTCCTCTGAATAGAAGCCACTGTATTTAGCGGGGGAATACTGATCCAAGTTACCATGACGATGTGGATGCTGACGTGAGTGTGCGGATGTGTGTGTGTGGGTTGAAGGAGTGTGTGTGTGTGTGTGTGTGTGTGTGTGTGTGTGTGTGTGGGTGGGTAAAGTTTGGAGTGTGGTGGTAAGGTGATGTGTGTGTGTGTTGTGTGTGTGTGTGTGTGTGTGTGGTGTGTGTGTGTGTGTGTGTGTGTGTGTGTGTGTGTGTGTGGTGTGTGGTGGAATCAAAAGTACACAAATATCAACAATCTTTGTGCATTTTACGCTCAGAAACCCTGAGGGTATTACTTTGGCTCCTTGGTTGACAATACACAGAGCATCTTTACCACTTCCCTTTTACGCTTAAAGACTTCTCCTTCTCCATTGTTCACATCCGTTTAGAGTTCATCAGAATTTAATAACCCTGCCGTGTGTTGTGAAAGCAAAGCATTTTCCATAAGAGAGCCTCTCTCTGCGTCTCTGTGGAAGCCCTGTGGTTAACAGGTAGGTGCTACTCTCTCTGTGGAAGCCCTGTGGTTAACAGGTAGGTGCTACTCTCTCTGTGGAAGCCCTGTGGTTAACAGGTAGGTGCTTCTCTCTCTGTGTCTCTGTGGAAGCCCTGTGGTTAACAGGTAGGTGCTACTCTCTCTGTGGAAGCCCTGTGGTTAACAGGTAGGTGCTTCTCTCTCTGTGTCTCTGTGGAAGCCCGATGGTTAACAGGTAGGTGCTACTCTCTCTGTGTCTCTGTGGAAGCCCTGTGGTTAACAGGTAGGTGCTACTCTCTCTGTGTCTCTGTGGAAGCCCTGTGGTTGACAGGTAGGTGCTACTCTCTCTGTGTCTCTGTGGAAGCCCTGTGGTTAACAGGTAGGTGCTACTCTCTCTGCGTCTCTGTGGAAGCCCGATGGTTGACAGGTAGGTGCTACTCTCTCTGTGTCTCTGTGGAAGCCCTGTGGTTAACAGGTAGGTGCTACTCTCTCTGCGTCTCTGTGGAAGCCCGATGGTTGACAGGTACAGTTGAAGTTGGAAGTTTACATACACCTTAGCAAAATACATTTAAACTCAGTTGTTCACAATTCCTGACATTTAATCCTAGTTTTAGGTCAGTTAGGATCACAACTTCATTTTAAGAATG
The DNA here is from genome assembly GCF_016432855.1 of Salvelinus namaycush. Classification (NCBI taxonomy): domain Eukaryota; kingdom Metazoa; phylum Chordata; class Actinopteri; order Salmoniformes; family Salmonidae; genus Salvelinus; species Salvelinus namaycush. The sequence goes on along the minus strand of NC_052325.1, from coordinate 1,186,445 downwards.
TGAAATGTCAGAATAAAATTAGAGAATGATTTATTTCAGCTTTATTTTTCACACATCCCAGTGTTTTGTGACGTCAGAAGTTTACCTACACTCAATTAGTATTTGGTAGCATTGCCTTTAAATTGTTTAACTTGGGTCAAACATTTTGGGTAGCTTGCCATTTTGCCACAACTTTGGAAGTATGCTTGGGGTCATTGTCCATTTGTGACAAAGTTTTAACTTCCTGACTGATGTCTTGAGATGTTGCTTCAATATATCCACAAATTCCATCTATTTTGTGAAGTGCACCAGTCCCTCCTGCAGCAAAGTACCCCCACAACATGATGCTGCCACCCCGTGCTTCACAGTGGGATGGTGTTCTTCGGCTTGCCAGCCTCCCCCTTTTCCTCCAAACATAACGATGGTCATTATGGCAAACAGGTTCATATTTTTCTGATTCATCAGAACAGAGGACATTCTCAAAAAGTACGATCTTTGTCCCCATGTGCAGTTGCAAACCGTAGTCTGACTTTTTATGGCGGTTTTGGAGCAGTGGCTTCTTCCTTGCTGAGTGGCCTTTCAGGTTATGTCAATACAGGACTCGTTTTACTGTGGACCCCGGCAAAACCTTTACGACGCTGGGCCAATTGTGCCCCTCCCTATTGGACTCACAATCACGGCCGGTGGTGAAACAGCCGGGAATCGAACCAAGGCCTGTAGTGACACCTCGAGCACTGAGATGCAGTGCCTTAGACCGCTGCAACACTCAGGAGCTGTGATGTAACACTGTTTTGGTTACTACCTGATTCCATATGTGTTATTTCATAGTTTTGTTTTCTTCACTATTATTCTACAATGTATAAAATAGTAAAAAAAATAAAGAAAAACCCTCGAATGAGTAAACTTTTGACTGGTACTGTATCTCCCTCAATGTTGATGGATGAGTCCTGGGCGGATGAATCTTTGAACATATTCCAATCATTATCCTCAAAAACAGTCCTTCAGCATTGAGTCTTCTTCCTGTGTCCAGCGCCTCACTATTCTCTGTGTTGGTGAGATGAGTTGCTGCTTGTAGGTGACAGAGAGAGACGTGATTCGACTGGCCTAAGTGGGGGATGTTTGTTTAAACATGGTCCAGCATGTTGTTGTTGTCGTTGCAGGATACATGTTGGTGATATGTGTTTTAAAACGTGCTTGGTTAAAGTCACCGATGACAATGAAGACTCCTTCCTGGTGAGAGGATTCTTGCTAATGATCAGTGCTTGTGGTCAGATGTGACAACAACACACGTGAAGTCCCTCGGCATGTAGTGAGATCAGCATTTTGGAGTCAGAAACTCCAGGTCGGGTGAGCAGATGCACAATATAATTTTTTTTACCTCGGTACACCAGGAATTGTTGATGAGGAAACAGCGGCAGCGTAGCCTAGTGGTTAGAGCGTTGGACTTGTAACTGAAAGGTTGCAAGGTCAAATCCCCGAGCTGACAAGGTACAAATCTTTCATTCTGCCCCTGATCAAGGCAGTTAACCCACTGTTCCTAGGCTGTCATGCTTAAATAAGAATTTGTTCTTAACTGACTTGCCTAGTTAAATAAATAACAATAATTCTCCTCTTACCAGACGCTGCCATTCAATCCATATGGAAAAAAGCCATCTGGTTGAATGGCAGAAGGAAGTGTATCATTCGTAGGCCATGTGTCTGTATAAACAAAGACACATCATTCCCTGATGTCCGTCTGTGACTGAAGCCTTGCTCTGATTTCACACCATTCAGCGACTGGACATCAGGACACTAGGAAAGAGGATTTTCAGCCTAGCTTGGAGCCCCCCGCTCCTTCGTCGCCAGCGTTGCCTTCGATCATCTTGTTCAGCAGCAACAGGTAAATCCGCTGCGAGGGGAACAAAGGAGGGAATATATAAATCCAGATCTGGGAGGCTGAAAGATAAGTATGTTTCTTATCAATTCATAAACCAGAAGTGTTTGTCGGTCGTAGGAAATTATTGCGTGAACATTCTGAACAAACAAAATAATAATAATAATAATAATAATAATAATAATAATCGCCCAAAAAAAGCCAGAAATCAAAGTTGAACAGCAAGATGCCCTCCTCATCAGATTAATGCTGTCTGTCTGTCTGTCTGTCTGTCTGTCTGTCTGTCTGTCTGTCTGTCTGTCTGTCTGTCTGTCTGTCTGTCTGTCTGTCTGTCTGTCTAGCAGGGAAATACTTACTACACTCCCCCCTCCTGACTAGCTACATTAGCATCAGTCTTTATCACTCCCTCCTCCTGACTAGCTACATTAGCACCAGTCTTTATCACTCCCTCCCCCTGACTAGCTACATTAGCATCAGTCTTTATCAGTCCCCCCTCCTGACTAGCTACATTAGCACCAGTCTTTATCAGTCCCTCCCCCTGACTATATACATTAGCACCAGTCTTTATCAGTCCCTCCTCCTGACTAGCTACATTAGCACCAGTCTTTATCAGTCCCTCCTCCTGACTAGCTACATTCGCATCAGTCTTTATCACTCCCTCCTCCTGACTAGCTACATTAGCACCAGTCTTATCACTCCCTCCTCCTGACTAGCTACATTAGCACCAGTCTTCACTCCCTCTTCCAGACTAGCTACATTAGCACCAGTCTTTATCACTCCCTCCTCCTGACTAGCTACATTAGCACCAGTCTTCACTCCCTCCTCCTGACTAGCTACATTAGCACCAGTCTTTGTCACTCCCTCCTCCTGACTAGCTACATTACCACCAGTCTTTATCAGTCCCTCCTCCTGACTAGCTACATTAGCACCAGTCTTTATCACTCCCTCCTATGGACTATCTACCTTAAGCACCAGTCTCAATCCTCCTCCTGACTAGCTACATTAAGTCCCAGTCTGTCACGCCCTCCTCCTGGAAGCACATTACACCGTCTTTATCAGTCCCTCCCCCTGACTAGCTACATTAGCATCAGTCTTTATCACTCCCTCCTCCTGATTAGCTACATTAGCATCAGTCTTTATCACTCCCTCCTCCTGATTAGCTACATTAGCATCAGTCTTTATATAGCAGAACACCTCTGAGAAGCGGTGCCAGTAGAGAAACACATACATCAGAGAGCAGAACACAGCAGGTAGGTGGGATGATAATGTGACAGAGGCACTGTAGTAGCTGCTTTTGAACTTAGAGCTGTGGAACGTAGAGCTGTGTAACGTAGAGCTGTATAACGTAGAGCTGTGTAACGTAGAGCTGTGTAACGTAGAGCTGTGTAACGTAGAACTGTGTAACGTAGAGCTGTGTAAAGTAGGTCTGTGGAATGTAGAGCTGTGGAACGTAGAGCTGTGGAACTTAGAGCTGTGGAACGTAGAGCTGTGGAACTTAGAGCTGTGGAACTTAGAGCTGTGGAACTTAGAGATGTGGAACTTAGAGCTGTGGAACTTAGAGCTGTGGAATTTAGAGCTGTGGAACGTAGAGCTCTGGAACTTAGAGATGTGTAACGTAGAGCAGTGGACTTAGAGCTGTGGAACTTAGAGCTATGGAACTTAGAGCATGAACTTAGAGTATGACTTTTTAGTATGTGTATTGATGGATTGTATTTATGGTATTGTAGCCTATGTCGGATACTTATATGGTTGCTATGGAACTTAGAGCTGTGGAACTTAGAGCTGTGGAACTTAGAGCTATGGAACTTAGAGCTATGGAACTTAGAGCTATGATGGAACTTAGAGCTATGGAACTTAGAGCTATGGAACTTAGAGCTATGATGGAACTTAGAGCTATGATGGAACTTAGAGCTATGGAACTTAAAGCTATGGAACTTAGAGCTATGGAACTTAGAGCTATGGAACTTAAAGCTATGGAACTTAGAGCTATGGAACTTAGAGCTATGGAACTTAAAGCTATGGACCTTAGAGCTATGGAACTTAGAGCTGTGGAAACCCCGTTTCCATTCCAGATGTACCTGTTCCATTCCAGATGTACCTGTTCCATACTGAGATGTACATGTTCCATTCCAGATGTACCTGTTCCATTCCAGATGTACCTGTTCCATACTGAGATGTACATGTTCCATTCCAGATGTACCTGTTCCATTCCAGATGTACCTGTTCCATTCCAGATGTACCTGTTCCATTCCAGATGTACCTGTTCCATACTGAGATGTACCTGTTCCATTCCAGATGTACCTGTTCCATTCCAGATGTACCTGTTCCATTCCAGATGTACCTGTTCCATACTGAGATGTACATGTTCCATTCCAGATGTACCTGTTCCATTCCAGATGTACCTGTTCCATTCCAGATGTACCTGTTCCATTCCAGATGTACCTGTTCCATTCCAGATGTACCTGTTCCATTCCAGATGTACCTGTTCCATAGTGAGATGTACCTGTTCCATTCTAGATGTACCTGTTCCATAGTGAGATGTACCTGTTCCATTCTAGATGTACCTGTTCCATAGTGAGAGGTACCTGTTCCATTCCAGATGTACCTGTTCCATTCCAGATATACCTGTTCCATTCCAGATGTACCTGTTCCATACTGAGATGTACCTGTTCCATTCCAGATGTACCTGTTCCATTCCAGATGTACCTGTTCCATTCCAGATGTACCTGTTCCATAGTGAGATGTACCTGTTCCATTCCAGATGTACCTGTTCCATAGTGAGATGTACCTGTTCCATTCCAGATGTACCTGTTCCATTCCAGATGTACCTGTTCCATTCCAGATGTACCTGTTCCATTCCAAATGTACCTGTTCCATAGTGAGATGTACCTGTTCCATTCCAGATGTACCTGTTCCATTCCAGATGTACCTGTTCCATAGTGAAATTTACCTGTTCCATAGTGAGATGTACCTGTTCCATTCCAGATGTACCTGTTCCATAGTGAGATGTACCTGTTCCACAGTGAGATGTACCTGTTCCATTCCAGATGTACCTGTTCCATTCCAGATGTACCTGTTCCATTCCAGATGTACCTGTTCCATACTGAGATATACCTGTTCCATTCCAGATGTACCTGTTCCTTTCCAGATGTACCTGTTCCATTCCAGATGTACCTGTTCCATTCCAAATGTACCTGTTCCATAGTGAGATGTACCTGTTCCATTCCAGATGTACCTGTTCCATTCCAGATATACCTGTTCCATAGTGAGATGTACCTGTTCCATTCCAGATGTACCTGTTCCATTCCAGATATACCTGTTCCATACTGAGATGTACCTGTTCCATTCCAGATGTACCTGTTCCATTCCAGATATACCTGTTCCATAGTGAGATGTACCTGTTCCATACTGAGACGTACCTGTTCCATTCCAGATGTACCTGTTCCATTCCAGATGTACCTGTTCCATTCCAGATGTACCTGTTCCATACTGAGATGTACCTGTTCCATTCCAGATGTACCTGTTCCATTCCAGATATACCTGTTCCATTCCAGGTGTACCTGTTCCATACTGAGATGTACCTGTTCCATTACAGATGTACCTGTTCCATTCCAGATGTACCTGTTCCATACTGAGATGTACCTGTTCATTCCAGATGTACCTGTTTCATTCCAGATGTACCTGTTCCATACTGAGATGTACCTGTTCCATTCCAGATGTACCTGTTCCATTCCAGATGTACCTGTTCCATTCCAGATGTACCTGTTCCATACTGAGATGTACATGTTCCATTCCAGATGTACCTGTTCCATTCCAGATGTACCTATTCCATTCCAGATGTACCTGTTCCATTCCAGATGTACCTGTTCCATACTGAGATGTACGTGTTCCATTCCAGATGTACCTGTTCCATTCCAGATGTACCTGTTCCATACTGAGATGTACCTGTTCCATTTCAGATGTACCTGTTCCATTCCAGATGTACCTGTTCCATTCCAGATGTACCTGTTCCATTCCAGATGTACCTGTTCCATAGTGAGATGTACCTGTTCCATTCTAGATGTACCTGTTCCATAGTGAGATGTACCTGTTCCATTCCAGATGTACCTGTTCCATTCCAGATATACCTGTTCCATTCCAGATGTACCTGTTCCATACTGAGATGTACATGTTCCATTCCAGATGTACCTGTTCCATTCCAGATATACCTGTTCCATACTGAGATGTACCTGTTCCATTCCAGATGTACCTGTTCCATTCCAGATATACCTGTTCCATAGTGAGATGTACCTGTTCCATACTGAGACGTACCTGTTCCATTCCAGATGTACCTGTTCCATTCCAGATGTACCTGTTCCATTCCAGATGTAACTGTTCCATTCCAGATGTACCTGTTCCATACTGAGATGTACCTGTTCCATTCCAGATGTACCTGTTCCATTCCAGACGTACCTGTTCCATACTGAGATGTACCTGTTCCATCCCAGATGTACCTGTTCCATTCCAGATGTACCTGTTCCATTCCAGATGTACCTGTTCCATAGTGAGATGTACCTGTTCCATTCCAGATGTACCTGTTCCATACTGAGATGTACCTGCTCCATTCCAGATGTACCTGTTCCATTCCAGATGTACCTGTTCCATTCCAGATGTACCTGTTCCATTCCAGATGTACCTGTTCCATTCCAGATGTACCTGTTCCATTCCAAATGTACCTGTTCCATAGTGAGATGTACCTGTTCCATTCCAGATGTACCTGTTCCATTCCAGATGTACCTGTTCCATAGTGAAATTTACCTGTTCCATAGTGAGATGTACCTGTTCCATTCCAGATGTACCTGTTCCATAGTGAGATGTACCTGTTCCACAGTGAGATGTACCTGTTCCATTCCAGATGTACCTGTTCCATTCCAGATGTACCTGTTCCATTCCAGATGTACCTGTTCCATACTGAGATATACCTGTTCCATTCCAGATGTACCTGTTCCTTTCCAGATGTACCTGTTCCATTCCAGATGTACCTGTTCCATTCCAAATGTACCTGTTCCATAGTGAGATGTACCTGTTCCATTCCAGATGTACCTGTTCCATACTGAGATGTACCTGTTCCATTCCAGATGTACCTGTTCCATTCCAGATGTACCTGTTCCATTCCAGATGTACCTGTTCCATAGTGAAATTTACCTGTTCCATAGTGAGATGTACCTGTTCCATTCCAGATGTACCTGTTCCATAGTGAGATGTACCTGTTCCACAGTGAGATGTACCTGTTCCATTCCAGATGTACCTGTTCCATTCCAGATGTACCTGTTCCATTCCAGATGTACCTGTTCCATACTGAGATATACCTGTTCCATTCCAGATGTACCTGTTCCTTTCCAGATGTACCTGTTCCATTCCAGATGTACCTGTTCCATTCCAAATGTACCTGTTCCATAGTGAGATGTACCTGTTCCATTCCAGATGTACCTGTTCCATTCCAGATATACCTGTTCCATAGTGAGATGTACCTGTTCCATTCCAGATGTACCTGTTCCATTCCAGATATACCTGTTCCATACTGAGATGTACCTGTTCCATTCCAGATGTACCTGTTCCATTCCAGATATACCTGTTCCATACTGAGATGTACCTGTTCCATACTGAGACGTACCTGTTCCATTCCAGATGTACCTGTTCCATTCCAGATGTACCTGTTCCATTCCAGATGTACCTGTTCCATACTGAGATGTACCTGTTCCATTCCAGATGTACCTGTTCCATTCCAGATATACCTGTTCCATTCCAGGTGTACCTGTTCCATACTGAGATGTACCTGTTCCATTACAGATGTACCTGTTCCATTCCAGATGTACCTGTTCCATACTGAGATGTACCTGTTCATTCCAGATGTACCTGTTTCATTCCAGATGTACCTGTTCCATACTGAGATGTACCTGTTCCATTCCAGATGTACCTGTTCCATTCCAGATGTACCTGTTCCATTCCAGATGTACCTGTTCCATACTGAGATGTACATGTTCCATTCCAGATGTACCTGTTCCATTCCAGATGTACCTATTCCATTCCAGATGTACCTGTTCCATTCCAGATGTACCTGTTCCATACTGAGATGTACGTGTTCCATTCCAGATGTACCTGTTCCATTCCAGATGTACCTGTTCCATACTGAGATGTACCTGTTCCATTTCAGATGTACCTGTTCCATTCCAGATGTACCTGTTCCATTCCAGATGTACCTGTTCCATTCCAGATGTACCTGTTCCATAGTGAGATGTACCTGTTCCATTCTAGATGTACCTGTTCCATAGTGAGATGTACCTGTTCCATTCCAGATGTACCTGTTCCATTCCAGATATACCTGTTCCATTCCAGATGTACCTGTTCCATACTGAGATGTACATGTTCCATTCCAGATGTACCTGTTCCATTCCAGATATACCTGTTCCATACTGAGATGTACCTGTTCCATTCCAGATGTACCTGTTCCATTCCAGATATACCTGTTCCATAGTGAGATGTACCTGTTCCATACTGAGACGTACCTGTTCCATTCCAGATGTACCTGTTCCATTCCAGATGTACCTGTTCCATTCCAGATGTAACTGTTCCATTCCAGATGTACCTGTTCCATACTGAGATGTACCTGTTCCATTCCAGATGTACCTGTTCCATTCCAGACGTACCTGTTCCATACTGAGATGTACCTGTTCCATCCCAGATGTACCTGTTCCATTCCAGATGTACCTGTTCCATTCCAGATGTACCTGTTCCATAGTGAGATGTACCTGTTCCATTCCAGATGTACCTGTTCCATACTGAGATGTACCTGCTCCATTCCAGATGTACCTGTTCCATTCCAGATGTACCTGTTCCATTCCAGATGTACCTGTTCCATTCCAGATGTACCTGTTCCATTCCAGATGTACCTGTTCCATTCCAGATGTACCTGTTCCATACTGAGATGTACCTGTTCATTCCAGATGTACCTGTTCCATTCCAGATGTACCTGTTCCATACTGAGATGTACCTGTTCCATACTGAGATGTACCTGTTCCATTCCAGATGTACCTGTTCCATACTGAGATGTACATGTTCCATTCCAGATGTACCTGTTTCATTCCAGATGTACCTGTTTCATTCCAGATGTACCTGTTCCATTCCAGATGTACCTGTTCCATTCCAGATGTACCTGTTCCATTCCAGATGTACCTGTTCCATACTGAGATGTACCTGTTCCATTCCAGATGTACCTGTTCCATTCCAGATGTACCTGTTCCATACTGAGATGTACCTGTTCCGTTCCAGATGTACCTGTTCCATTCCAGATGTACCTGTTCCATTCCAGATGTACCTGTTCCATTCCAGATGTACCTGTTCCATTCCAGATGTACCTGTTCCATTCCAGATGTACCTGTTCCATTCCAGATGTACCTGTTCCATAGTGAGATGTACCTGTTCCATTCTACATGTACCTGTTCCATAGTGAGATGTACCTGTTCCATTCCAGATGTACCTGTTCCATTCCAGATATACCTGTTCCATTCCAGATGTACCTGTTCCATACTGAGATGTACCTGTTCCATTCCAGATGTACCTGTTCCATTCCAGATATACCTGTTCCATACTGAGATGTACCTGTTCCAGTTCAGATGTACCTGTTCCATTCCAGATATACCTGTTCCATAGTGAGATGTACCTGTTCCATACTGAGACGTACCTGTTCCATTCCAGATGTACCTGTTCCATTCCAGATGTACCTGTTCCATTCCAGATGTAACTGTTCCATTCCAGATGTACCTGTTCCATACTGAGATGTACCTGTTCCATTCCAGATGTACCTGTTCCATTCCAGACGTACCTGTTCCATACTGAGATGTACCTGTTCCATTCCAGATTTACCTGTTCCATTCCAGATGTACCTGTTCCATTCCAGATGTACCTGTTCCATAGTGAGATGTACCTGTTCCATTCCAGATGTACCTGTTCCATACTGAGATGTACCTGCTCCATTCCAGATGTACCTGTTCCATTCCAGATGTACCTGTTCCATACTGAGATGTACCTGTTCCATTCCAGATGTACCTGTTCCATTCCAGATGTACCTGTTCCATTCCAGATGTACCTGTTCCATACTGAGATGTACCTGTTCATTCCAGATGTACCTGTTCCATTCCAGATGTACCTGTTCCATACTGAGATGTACCTGTTCCATTCCAGATGTACCTGTTCCATTCCAGATGTACCTGTTCCATACTGACATGTACATGTTCCATTCCAGATGTACCTGTTCCATTCCAGATGTACCTGTTCCATACTGAGATGTACATGTTCCATTCCAGATGTACCTGTTCCATTCCAGATGTACCTGTTCCATTCCAGATGTACCTGTTCCATTCCAGATGTACCTGTTCCATTCCAGATGTACCTGTTCCATACTGAGATGTACCTGTTCCATTCCAGATGTACCTGTTCCATTCCAGATGTACCTGTTCCATTCCAGATGTACCTGTTCCATTCCAGATGTACCTGTTCCATAGTGAGATGTACCTGTTCCATTCTAGATGTACCTGTTCCATAGTGAGATGTACCTGTTCCATTCTAGATGTACCTGTTCCATAGTGAGATGTACCTGTTCCATTCTAGACGTACCTGTTCCATTCCAGATGTACCTGTTCCATAGTGAGATGTACCTGTTCCATAGTGAGATGTACCTTTTCCATAGTGAGATGTACCTGTTCCATTCTAGATGTACCTGTTCCATATTGAGATGTACCTGTTTCATTCCAGATGTACCTGTTCCATTCCAGATGTACCTGTTCCATAGTGAGATGTACCTGTTCCATTCTAGACGTACCTGTTCCATTCCAGATGTAACTGTTCCATTCGAGAATTACCTGTTCCATTCTAGACGTACCTGTTCCATTCCAGATGTTCCTGTTCCATAGTGAGATGTACCTGTTCCTTTCCAGATGTACCTGTTCCATAGTGAGATGTACCTGTTCCATACTGAGATGTACCTGTTCCATTCCAGATGTACCTGTTCCATAGTGAGATATACCTGTTCCATTCCAGATGTACCTGTTCCATAGTGAGATGTACCTGTTCCATAGTGAGATGTACCTGTTCCATTCTAGATGTACCTCTTCCATTCCAGATGTACCTGTTCCATAGTGAGATGTACCTGTTCCATTCCAGATGTACCTGTTCCATAGTGAGATGTACCTGTTCCATTCCAGATGTACCTGTTCCATTCCAGATGTACCTGTTCCATTCCAGATGTACCTGTTCCATAGTGAGATGTACCTGTTCCATTCCAGATGTACCTGTTCCATTCCAGATGTACCTGTTCCATTCCAGATGTACCTGTTCCATTCCAGATGTACCTGTTCCATTCCAGATGTACCTGTTCCATTCTAGATGTACCTGTTCCATTCCAGATGTACCTGTTCCATAGTGAGATGTACCTGTTCCATTCTAGATGTACCTGTTCCATACTGAGATGTACCTGTTCCATTCCAGATGTACCTGTTCCATACTGAGATGTACCTGTTCCATTCCAGACGTACCTGTTCCATAGTGAGGGTAGTTCCTCCTGCAGATCTTCATTAATCTCCTCAAACACCTTCTGAGCTCTCTCCAACTCGTCCTCCGCCTGACACACACACACACACACACACACACACACACACACACACACACACACACACACACACACACACACACACACACACACACACACACACACACACACACACACACACACACACAGCTCAGACACACACACACAGACACACACACACAAACACAATATCTGTCACAAGTCACTGATGATCCTTATTTATCACTTTATCACACCATTCCATAACACTATATAATGCAATAAACCAGTAAACCATCTAACTATTATCCACCTACTAGTCAACTACTAACCAACTACTAGCCAACTATTGGCCAACTACTGGCTAAATACTGCCCAAGTACTGGTGAACTGCAAGTCAACTAAGGGCCAACTACTGGTCAACTACTTGACAACTACGGGCCAACTACTGACCAACTACTGGCCAACTACTAGACAACTACTGGCCAACTACTGGCCAACTACTGGCCAACTACTGGCCAACTACTGGCCAACTACTAGACAACTACTGGCCAACTACTGGCCAACTACTGGCCAACTACTGGCCAACTACTGACTAACTACTGGCCAACTACTAGCCAACTACTGGCCAACTACTGACCAAGTACTGGTCAACTACTGGCCAACTACTGGCCAACTACTGGCCAACTACTGGCCAACTACTGGCCAACTACTAGCCAACTACTGGCCAACTACTGACCAAGTACTGGTCAACTACTGGCCAAATACTGGCTAAATATTGACCAACTACTGGCCAACTACTACCCGTAGTTGTTTGGGGTTTTAGGCTGGGTTTCTGTACAGCACTTCGAGATATTAGCTGATGTACGAAGGGCTATATAAAATAAACTTGATTTGATTTGATTTGAACTACTGGCCAAGTACTGGCCAACTACTGGCCAACTACTGTTTCCCACATGATATGTACGTGAGTGCAAATGCATTCATATGTGTTTCAAGTGACTCTGTCTTTCATTTAATGTAGCTAGCTACATTTTCAGATATTACACGTTTCTAATTTTGACAGAAAGTGGTTTCATTTCAGTGTACTGTTAGCTACCTAGCCAAAGTTAGCTGGCTGGCTCGCTAGCTAACGTTACGTGTATGATCTTATTATTTGTATCTCAGAGCCATTTGCTTGACTAGCTATAGCCTAATGTTAGCTAGCTAACATTGATCCTGGTTGGTTAGCTACCTGCAGATTCATGCAGGGTAGTAACGTCATGAGTTGGGATTATGGTTCATTGTTTACCTAGCTAGCTAGCTACATGTCTTAAAAAAATACTCCACTATGCATGTAACCATTTCCGGTGCGTTCGTAAATTCACTCTCGTCTAAGTGTGCCAGAGCGCAGAATAACTGATGAATTTACAAACGCTCAACACACGTTGAATATGGCCGGTGTCAGTAAACATCGGTAAAAAAGCATAATTAAATTGTTGCCAGCAGCACAGTTACAGTCACCACCACTCTGGATAACATGAAAACAGCCTAACCAGCTCTGCTAGGGTGAGTAAAGTGGTCAGAGTGGGGTGTTCTCTCATTATGTGTCTGGAAATAGCTAGCAAGTTAGCTAACGTTAGCCAGTTAGCTTGGGTGCTTGACTGCTGTTAGGACAGAACGCTCGGATCAACCCTTAAAGAAACGGGTGGGGCTAAAGATTAAGAGGGTGTGAATGATGCCGAATGACTGAGACAAAGAAGAGCTCTCCAGTAGGTACCAAAAACATTCAAAGGCCATTGTCTCTAAAGTGAGTTTACAAGTTTATCAACTTTCAAAGCAGAATACTTTCCCGTTGTTCCTCAACTGTAGTGTATATGATACACCATTTTGTAGCTCTTAGTCTCTACTTTCATCCAAAAACATCAATTTACATTTTTTGCTACATAAGACTGATTTAAGCCGGGTCGGTCACACATAGCAAACCATAACTTCCTTTGTCTGAAGACAAAGATTTTGTGTCTGGGAAAGAAACGGTGTAAAATGGAGGCTCTTTCTATAGCTATTGTAGGCAGTCTACAGACTAAACAGGGTGGTTGAGAGAGGGTGATGGACCCACCTGGTTCCTGGAGAGGTTACTCTGAGCAATGTTGTGGGCTGACAGGATGCCCTGAGCCCAAACTGGTGTGGCCCTTTCCAACAGAGATGCTGGCTGGAGGTGGGAATAGATGAAAAGATGAAGAGAGGGAGGGGAAGGAGAGAGAGAGAGAGGGAGAGAGAGAGAGAGAGAGAGAGAGCGAGAGAGAGAGAGAGAGAGAGAGAGAGAGAGAGAGAGAGAGAGAGAGAGAAAATGAGAGTGAAAGAGAAATGAGAGAGAGAGAGAGACAGTATTTTCAACAGATATACACGTATTTAGTTCAGTGTAAATTACTGGCATACGGAGACAACAGCTTGATGTTAATTGCAGAATTACGCAGAATTAAAAGGGCCACATATCCAGTGCTGGGAGAGGTCCTGTTACCTTGGTGATCTTGATGCCCCCGTCCTTTCCTTTCTTCCCCTTATTGGTAGAAGAGTGGTTGTGTCTGGCGCTGTCGTAGTCCACAAGCTTCCTGTCACGCTTAGCAATACGAGACTGAAGAAGAAGAAGATGAGCATGCCTCATCACACACAAGCGATGAAAGCAGCTGTACTGTATATGAATCGAAGCTAATCATCAGGAAGGGAGCACGACGATGAGGAAACTACCTTAAAGATCAGGGAACTGTCTAAGATATGATCATACCTTAATATCAGGGAACTGTCCAAGATATGTGTCCATAGATATCAAAGCATTATCCACCAGCTTCTGATGGAAGTCGGTCCACAGAACATCTGTGTCCTGCAAACGAAACAAGGAAGTCGACATTAAATTACACCTTCACACACACGGACGAGACGCACGCACTCACAGCCGCACACACACACACAACACATGTCTTTACCTGTACAGAGGACAGACACTTAACGTAACTAGCTACAACGTAAACATGATATGGTAGTACAGCTGAATGGCAGCCTACCTCAGAGTAGTACAGCTGAATGGCAGCCTACCTCAAAGTAGTACAGCTGAATGGTAGCCTACCTCAAAGTAGTACAGCTGAATGGTAGCCTACCTGAAAGCAGTACAGGTGAATGGCAGCCTACCTCAAAGTAGTACAGCTGAATGGCAGCCTACCTCAAAGTAGTACAGCTGAATGGCAGCCTACCTCAGAGTAGTACAGCTGAATGGCAGCCTACCTCAGAGTAGTACAGCTGAATGGCAGCCTACCTCAGAGTAGTACAGCTGAATGGCAGCCTACCTCAAAGTAGTACAGCTGAATGGCAGCCTACCTCAGAGTAGTACAGCTGAATGGCAGCCTACCTCAAAGTAGTACAGCTGAATGGCAGCCTACCTCAGAGTAGTACAGCTGAATGGCAGACTACCTCAAAGTAGTACAGCTGAATGGCAGCCTACCTCAGAGTAGTACAGCTGAATGGCAGCCTACCTCAAAGTAGTACAGCTGAATGGCAGCCTACCTCAGAGTAGTACAGCTGAATGGCAGCCTACCTCAGAGTAGTACAGCTGAATGGCAGCCTACCTCAGAATAGTACAGCTGAATGGCAGCCTACCTCAGAGTAGTACAGCTGAATGGCAGCCTACCTCAAAGTAGTACAGCTGAATGGCAGCCTACCTCAAAGTAGTACAGCTGAATGGCAGCCTACCTCAAAGTAGTACAGCTGAATGGCAGCCTACCTCAAAGTAGTACAGCTGAATGGTAGCCTACCTGAAAGCAGTACAGCTGAATGGCAGCCTACCTCAAAGCAGTACAGCTGAATGGCAGCCTACCTCAGAGTAGTACAGCTGAATGGCAGCCTACCTCAAAGTAGTACAGCTGAATGGTAGCCTACCTCAAAGTAGTACAGCTGAATGGCAGCCTACCTCAAAGTAGTACAGCTGAATGGCAGCCTACCTCAAATCAGTACAGCTGAATGGCAGCCTACCTCAAAGTAGTACAGCTGAATGGCAGCCTACCTCAAATCAGTACAGCTGAATGGCAGCCTACCTCAAAGTAGTACAGCTGAATGGC
>NC_052325.1:1093404-1168404 GCF_016432855.1 Salvelinus namaycush | reverse complement strand
AATACCCTAAGGATTGATTGTAAACATCGTTTGACATGTTTCTACAAACTGTAATGGAACTCTTTTGACTTTTCGTCTGGATTTTGCGCTCGCGCATTGTGCCTTTGGAATAGTGAACTAAACGCGCAAACAAAACGGAGGTATTTGGACATAAATATGGACGTAATCGAACAAACCAAACATTTGCTGTGGAAGTGGAAGACCTGGGAGTGCATTCCAATGAAGATCAGCAAAGGTAAGTGAAGATTTATAATGCTATTTCTGACTTTTGTTGACTCCACAATTTGGCGGGTAACTGTATGGCTTGCTTTGGTGGCTGAACGCTGTACTCAGATTATTGAATATTGTGCTTTTGCCGTAAAGCTTTTTGAAATCTGACACAGCGGTTGCATTAAGAACAAGTTTATCTTTAATTCTATGTAAAACATGTATCTTTCATCAAAGTTTATGATGAGTATTTCTGTTATTTGATGTGGCTCTCTGCATTTTTCTCCAGATGTTTTGGAGGCATTTCTGAACATGGCACTGGTATACTGAGGTTTTTGGATATAAATATGAACTTTATCAAACAAAACATACATGTATTGTGTAACATTGAGTCCTGGGAGTGTCATCTGATGAAGATCGTCAAAGGTTAGTGATTAATTTTATCTCTATTTCTGCTTTTTGTGACACCTCTCTTTGGTTGGAAAATGGCTGTATGCTTTCTGTGACTAGTTGCTGATATGTTCTGCTTTCGCCGAAAAGCCTTTTTGAAATCGGACACTGTGGTTGGATTAACTTCTAGTTCCTCCCAAACCCGGATCCGGGAGCACCCCCACCAGTAAAAAAGCTGACTAGCATAGCCTAGCATAGCGTCACAAGTAAATACTAGCATCTAAATATCATTAAATCACAAGTCCAAGACACCAGATGAAAGATACACTTCTTGTGAATCTAGCCACCATTTCTGATTTTTAAAATGTTTTACAGGGAAGACACAATATGTAAATCTATTATCTAACCACGTTAGCAAAATACACAATTTTTCTTACTCCATCAGTTTCTTACTCCATCACTAGCTATCACAAATTCGACCAAATAAAGAAATAAATAGCCACTAACCAAGAAAAAACTTCATCAGATGACAGTCTGATAACATATTTATTGTATAGCATATGTTTTGTTCGAAAAATTTGCATATTTCAGGTATAAATCATAGTTTACCATTGCAGCCACCATCAAAAATCTCACAAAAGCGACTAGAATAAATACAGAGAGCAACGTGTATTACCTAATTACTAATCATAAAACATTTCTTAAAAATACACAGCGTACAGTAATTGAAAGACACAGATCCTGTGAATCCAGACAATATTTCAGATTTTCTAAGTGTTTTACAGCGAAAACACAATAAATCGTTATATTAGCATACCACATGTGCAAACATTACCCCAGCATTGATTCAAGGCAAAAAGAGCGATAGCGTTATCACCACCAAAATATATTAATTTTTTCACTAACCTTCTCAGAATTCTTCAGATGACACTCCTGTAACATCATATTACAACATACATATAGAGTTTGTTCGAAAATGTGCATATTTAGCCACAAAAATCGTGGTTATACAATGAGAAAAGTAGCCAAACTGGCCAGAAAATATCGGGCGCCATTTTGGAGAGTCACCTAGTCTAATCAATAAATAATCATAAACTTGACTAAAAAATACAGGGTGGACAGCAATTGAAAGACAAATTAGTTCTTAATGCAATCGCTGAATTACATTTTTAAAATTAACCTTACTGCGCAATACCCAAAAAGAAATGGCGACTTATGCATTTAACATTTTTCAACAGAACAACGATTTATCAGCATAAATAGTTCTTACTATTAGCTGAGCTTCCATCAGAATCTTGGGCAAGGTGTCCTTTCTCCAGAACCATCGTCTTTTGGTCGAAAGATGTCCTCTTGTCCTGTCGAAATGGCCACTAACGTTCGGCATGTACCGGAAAAGTGTCCAACTCTTGAAAGTGCGTCACAAAGAAATGCCAGAAAATCGCAATAAACTGATATAAATTGCTATAAGTCGGTTTAAATTAACTACCTTATGATGTCTTTAACACCTATAACGAGTAAAAACATGACCGGAGATATATTACTGGCTAAACCAAAGCTTGGAAGGAGGCCAGTCCGACGTCCATCGTGCGTCAAGCGCAGGGAAGAAAATAAAGGTACTTCCGTACCATGGTCTTATATAAAGTCCCAGATTGCGCAATCGACCCCATTCAAATTGTCACCACTTACTGACATCTAGAGGAAGGCGTAGGCAGTGTTTGTAGCCCCACAGCATTCACAGGGACTTATAACTTCTTATGGCTGCAAGGGAAAGTGTTGAGTAGCCAGTGAAATCGTGCCCATTTCAAACGGCCTCGTACTCAATTCTTGCTCGTACAATATGGATATTATTATTCTTTTTGGATAGAAAACACTCTCTAGTTTCTAAAACAGTTGGAATTATTTCTCTGAGTGAAACAGAAGTCCTTCTGCAGCACTTTTCCTGACCAGGAAGTGAAATGTCAGAAATCGATGCTCTGTTCAACTTGATGCCTATACATGGTCATGCCACTTAGGAGTCTACTTACACTCCATACGCCTTCCTATTGGTGTCAAGAGGATGTGAGAGAAGAAATTTTGTGTTCATCTTGGTCTGAGGTGGAATAAAACCTATTTCTTTGACGTGACCGTCCACTTCCGGTACTCTGAAGCGCGCGACAAGGATGTGGCATTGCCTTCTGTTTTGCTGCCGTAATAGACGACAACTATCCCCGGCTCGAATTTTTTTTGATACATGTGACCATATCATCGTAATGTATGTTTTTTCAATATAGTTTAATCAGATTATTGAAATTTTTTCGGGAGTTTTGCCGTGTTCCGTCCTCTGACTGTGTTTACGTTGGAGAAATTTGTGCCACTCGGCTAGTGCCAATGCTAAGTGAAGAGGGAAATTTGCCATTCTGAATCCAAACAACGACTCATCTGGACAGAGGACACCTTGTTCAACATTCTGATGAAAGATCAGCAAAAGTAAGACCCAATTTATGATGTTATTTCATATATCTGTCGTGCATGTGAACTGGCCGTGGGCGCCCAAGTGTTTCTGTCTATTGTGGCTACGCTAATATAGCGATACATTTTGTTTTCCCTGTAAAACATTTAATAAATCGGAAATATTGTTTGGAATCACAAGATGCCTGTCTTTCAATTGCTGCACACTATGTATTTTTCAGAAATGTTTTATGATGAGTAATTAGCTATTTGACGTTGGTGTCTGTAAATATTATGGCTGCTTTCGGTGCAATTTCTGATTGTAGCTGAAATGTAAACTATGGTTTATACATGAAATATGCAAATTTTTCGAACAAAACATATGCTATACAATAAATATGTTATCAGACTGTCATCTGATGAATTTGTTTCTTGGTTAGTGGCTATTTATATCTTTATTTGGTCGAATTTGTGATAGCACCTGATGGAGTAAGAAACTGATGGAGTTAGAAAAGTGGTGTCTTTTGCTAACGTGGTTAGCTAATAGATTTACATATTTTGTCTTCCCTGTAAAACATTTTAAAAATCGGACATGTTGGCTTGATTCACAAGAAGTGTATCTTTCATCTGGTGTATTGGACTTGTTAATGTGTGAAAGTTAAATATTAAAAAAAAATATCTTTTGAATTTCGCGCCCTGCACTTTGAGCTGGATGTTGTCATAAGTGTACCGGTGTCGGGCTTGCAGCCCAAACAGGATAAACTGACCTGGGAACAGAGGCCAAGATTTCTGAAATCTCACTCCCTGGCAGGAAAAGTGCTGTAGAATGAGTTATGTTTCACTCAGAGACATAATTCAAACGGTTTTAGAAACTAGAGAGTGTTTTCTATCCAATAGTAATAATAATATGCATATTGTACAAGCAAGAATTGAGTACGAGGCAGTTTAATTTGGAAACGTCAAGAAAAAAATAGTGCTAACAGCTCCCCCTATTGACAAAAGGTTAACGAGAAGTGTATCATCTTTAAAATGGTGTAAAATACTTGTATGTTTGAGGAATTGTAATTATGAGATTTCTGTTGTTTTGAATTTGGCGCCCTGCAATTTCACTGGCTGTTGGCGAGGTGGGACGCAAGCGTCCCGAACAATCCCAGAGAGGTTAATGATACATTCTCATTTCATTAAAACCTCACCACCAACAGTCTTGACACCATTGCCTGTTACAGCCCCTCCCAGTTCTTCCTGACGCACCTCTCAGAGCCCAGGTTCACCCCCAAACTGTTGGCGAGGTGGGACGCTAGCGTCCCGAACGATCCCAGAGAGGTTAAGCCCTTCACAACCCCACTGGGAGAGGGGGATACCTAGTCAGTTGTACAACTGAATGCATCTTCCTCATGTAACCCAACCCCTCTGAATCATAAAGGTGCGGGGGAGCTGCCATAATCGACAACAACGTCTTCAGCGCCATGAGAACAGCGGGTTGCCTTGCTCAGGGGCAGAATTACATATTTTTACCTTGTCAGCTCAGGGACTCGATCCAGCAACCTTTCAGTTACTGGCTCAACGCTCTAACCACTAGGCTACCTGCCGCCCCTGCAAACCCCCTGGAAGCAGAGGGGGGGCCCTATCCCTCCATGCCCCACATAACAGAGCTTTGCTCTTGCCCCAGTTCACCTTAGCTGATGAAACTCCCTCGTACACCATATCTTGCTCATCCCTGACCATCACAGAAACGTCATCTGCATACGCCGACACTGCTATGCCGGTCAACCCACTCCCTGCAGTCTCCTGCGTAGGAGGCCCAGAAAAGGCTCAATGGCTAGTGTATATAACTTCCCTGATAGAGGGCATCCTTGTCTAATGCCCCACATCATCCAGACTGGCCTACTGAGCCCCCCTCCCACCTTGACCGAACATGACACCCGAGCATACAACATCTTCACAGGCCAAAAACCTTTCCCCCTGAACCCAAACACAGACATCACATTAAACAGATACTCATGATCCACTCTATCAAAAGCTTTCTCTTGGTCTAGAGAGACTAGTCCAAAGTTCACATTAGAAACTGGTACACAATATATCTGGTCCTTGTGTACTATAGAGTACAGATGGGATTTTAGTCTGTTAGCAAGGACCTTGGCAAATATATTGTAGTCCACACAGAGCAATGCCACAGGCCTCCAGTTCTTAAGTGCACACAACTCTCCTACCCCGACGCACTCACGCAACACGCAAAAGAAGTCCAGTCAATGTTATTCCAAATAATCTTTTATAAAACTCCACTGTGCACGGCCGGGGGACATCTGGGTTACTGCCTCTGCCAGTTCATGGGACAACAGGGGAATGTCCATTTCATCCCTCTGTGCAAGAGAGAGCTTAGGAAGTTCCGCAAACAAAATCTGAGCACACATAGGATCACACAGTTCTGCCCTATTCAACTCAGTATAAAACTCCACAGTCCGCTCCAGCATCTCACCCACCACAGAGGTCACCTGCCCATCAGACAGCCGTAGACAATGCATACCCTTGGCTTCACCGCTCTGTCTTTCCAAACCAGAAGAAAGAGCTGGGAGCATCCATCTCCTTGAGCATGGAGAACCTAGCTCTTACAAGTGCTCCCTTTGCTTTAACCTCTACGGGATCGGTGTCCCCCACTCCCGCGGGACGGTTACGTAGGCTAATGTGATTAGCATGAGGTTATAAGTAACAAAAACATTTCCCAGGACATAGACATATCTGATATGTGCAGAAAGCTAACTGCACTGTCCAATTTACAGTAGCAATTACAGTGAAAGAATACCATGCTTTGTTTGAGGAGAGTCCACAATTATGAACTTGAAAATGTATTAATAAACCAATTAGGCACATTTGGCAGTCTTGACACAACATTTTGAACAAATATGCAATGGTTCATTGGCTCAGTCTAAAACTTTGAACATCCACTGCTGCCATCTAGAGGCCAAAATCTAAATTGTGCCTGGGCTGGAATAATACATTATGGCCTTTCTCTTGCATTTCAAAGATATTTTTGTATTATCTTTTACCAGATCTAATGTGTTGTATTCTCCTACATTAATTTCACATTTCCACAAACTTCAAAGTGTTTCCATTCAAATGGTATCAATAATATGCATATCCTTGCTTTAGGTCCTGAGCTACAGGCAGTTAGATTTGGGTATGAGTCATTTTATGAGAAAATTGAAAAAAAATGGTCAGATCCTTAAGAGGTTTTAATCACATCACTATGCATCTCCTGCAGAAACAACACCTGTGCTTTTTTTTTGTTTTACATATTCACCCAACAGACTCCTATTTCCTGCATCTCTGGCGCCATTTCCATTAAGCGAGCCGACCCGAAGAGTCTCCATGAGAAGTGGGGAAAAAGCCAGCAAAGAAAGAGACCAATAGCAAAGCTCAAAAAGCCCCAGTGCAAGAAAAAAACTATTAATCTAAACAGTGTGTGAAGGTCGACCCTTTACGTTGTGACCCGCTTCCTCAACCTAAACCGTTTCCTGGGTGAGAGAACATTTTTCATAGCGTGTTGTACTGATCTTACAAACTTTCCCGGATTGCAAAAAAAAAAAGCTTCAAGATGAACCTTCTTTTTTCCTTTAGTCTCATTCGGGACCCTTGACAGTTCCCCCACCGTGTACTTTGACCCCTCTGCCTGACTGACTGTCAGCTCTGGACCCATTGAGGAGGAGTCTGAAAAGAAAGCCTCCTCATCATCCTCTTCCTCAGACTCACCTTCCTCTTCCTCATCTCCATCTCCTATCCTGGCCACATGCCCTTTCTCTCTAGTCGGTGCCTTCTCCCCTGCACCAGGAAAAGGTTCCTTAGTGCCTTTGACCACACCAGCCTCTCCCCTTCCAACTCCTTTTTTCTCCCCCTTTTTCCTCTCCCGCTTAACACCCTCCTCCTCCCCCCTGGTCTCTTACCCTTCCCCACTATACTCTCCTCATCCACTAGCATATCATGACTAGACCCAGCCTCATCTACAACATCATCTATAGCATGACTAGACTCAGCCTCATCAACACCACCATCCATAGCATGACTAGACCAAGCGTCATCTACACCATCATCCATAGCATGACTAGACCAAGCGTCATCTACACCACCATCCATAGCATGACTAGACCCAGCCTTATCTACACCACCATCCATAGCATGACTAGACCCAGCCTCATCTACACCACCATCTATAACCTGACTAGACCCAGCCTCATCTACACCACCATCTGTAACATGACTAGACCCAGCCTCATCTACACCACCATCTATAGCATGACTAGACCCAGCCTTATCTACACCACCATCCATAGCATGACTAGACCCAGCCTCATCTACAACATCATCTATAGCATGACTAGACCCAGCCTCATCTACACCACCATCTATAGCATGACTAGACCCAGCCTCATCTACACCACCATCTATAGCCTGACTAGACCCAGCCTCATCAACACCACCATCTATAGCCTGACTAGACCCAGCCTCATCTACACCACCATCTATAGCCTGACTAGACCCAGCCTCATCTACACCACCATCTATAACCTGACTAGACCCAGCCTCATCTACACCACCATCTATAGCATGACTAGACCCAGCCTCATCTACACCACCATCTATAACCTGACTAGACCCAGCCTCATCTACACCACCATCTATAGCATGACTAGACCCAGCCTCATCTACACCACCATCTATAGCCTGACTAGACCCAGCCTCATCTACACCACCATCTATAACCTGACTAGACCCAGCCTCATCTACACCACCATCTATAGCATGACTAGACCCAGCCTCATCTACACCACCATCTATAACCTGACTAGACCCAGCCTCATCTACACCACCATCTATAGCATGACTAGAACCAGCCTCTGCTACCTGCGTCTCATGGCCCCCTGCACATTTACCTCGATTTACCCTACCCGCGCTTGTACCCTCACCTTGTCTACGGCCTTATGCCCCAAATCCCCACACTCAAAGCACCGTAGACTATCTGTGCTGGCAAACCCCGCTTAGAGCCCCTCCCCATGCCTCCTTTTAAAATGCACATTTAACTGTTGCTCGTTGTTATTCAGAAACATGAACACTTGCCTTCGGAACGAAACAACGTGCTTAACGGCATCTGCCTGAAAGTCTGCCGACGGTACACGGAAACCGCTAGCACACTTACCAAACCGACTCAGCTCTTTCCTGATTTGATCATCCGTAATAAACGGAGGCAGATTCGCAACTACCACCCTAGTCGAAGGAGTCGAAAGTGGAGAAATCGGGAACCAACACATCCCTTACAAATATTCCACTAGCAATCAGCATACCCACCAAATTCACTCTTTTCATGAACACAACCACAGCTTTATACATTCCGCATCCAGAATGAACAAATTCAGCTCCTACCTGTTTGCCGACCGCAAGCAGAGCCTCTTCCACCTTAACTCCGTTCTCAGGAACCCGCCTGAATCCATGCCGTAACGACAGCGTCTACTCCGCGCTAGGCTTCGAAGTCATCGCGCACACAACACGGTTCAAACCCCAGGAAACTACAACTCTGTCCTCTTCCGCCGTTACTTTGACAAAAAAACAGCGGGTGCTGCTCAACTAACAGTGTGCTAACCCCCCACCATAGACAATAACATTTTTAATAAAAGACCAATGAAAGAATCAAGAAAATAAGGAAGAACCGAGCCCTTCACCTGGCCTCTGAACTACAAAATACTTGAGAGAGAGAGAGAGAGAGAGAGCGAGAGAGAGACAGAGAGAGGGAGAGAGAGAGAGAGAGAGAGAGAGAGAGAGAGAGAGAGAGAGAGAGAGAGAGAGAGAGAGAGAGACAGAGAGACAGAGAGACAGAGAGAGAGAGACAGAGACAGAGGCAGAGAGAGAGAGAGAGAGAGAGAGAGAGAGAGAGAGAGAGAGAGAGAGATACAGAGACAGAGACAGAGACAGAGACAGAGACAGAGACAGAGAGACAGAGAGACAGAGAGACAGAGAGACAGAGACAGAGACAGAGACAGAGACAGAGAGAGCAAAAGGGTGTGTTAGGGTTGAATGATAGGAACTTGGTTACCGGGATTTACCGCACAAAACCATTTCCTTTTCCCGGGATAACCGGTCAAATATAATAAATGATATACGGCCTCAGCGTGATGAACCAATGCTCAGGGTTGGGACAGACAGCCCATCTCAGTATGGAGCAGCAGTCCACAATGCTTGTAGACCTATCGCCTCGTCACAATAACTTTTCCTCTGGTGACAGGTCGGCCTACATTTGCTGCATCATAGTCTACGCTACAGTAATATAAAGACCAAATACGCGTCTAATTTACCAATCTCCATCTGGCATTCGGGGGGGTCAACATGTTTTTTTATTTGATAGATTATAGTTATTTTTCCATTTCAGCTCGCAGAGTTATAAAACTTCCTATGACTCTAATATCGTTGCTTTAAATCAGTGAACGAGCGAGGAACTCTCTCCCGGTCTCTCTCTCTCTCTCCATCAACTCCATTCAAATTGCATCCAAAATATATCATCCTGTTCTAGATTGATTTATAGCCCTATATATAGGATGTCCTAGCCTACCTCTTTCAGGTAATACATTCAATGCAGTATTAGCCTTATATTTATCTAATTTATGATGGGTTATGTATAATACGCTTCTAATTTAGAGCCTCTTGTCTCATGTGCAATAAGCACGCACCTGTGTAATAAACACACCTGTGTAATAAACACACCTGTGCAATAAACACACCTGTGTAATAAACACACCTGTGTAATAAACACACCTGTGCAATAAACACACCTGTGCAATAAACACACCTGTGTAATAAACACACCTGTGCAATAAACACACCTGTGTAATAAACACACCTGTGCAATAAACACACCTGTGTAATAAACACACCTGTGTAATAAACACACCTGTGCAATAAACACACCTGTGCAATAAACACACCTGTGCAATAAACACACCTGTGTAATAAACACACCTGTGTAATAAACACACCTGTGCAATAAACACACCTGTGCAATAAACACACCTGTGTAATAAACACACCTGTGCAATAAACACACCTGTGTAATAAACACACCTGTGTAATAAACACACCTGTGCAATAAACACACCTGTGCAATAAACACACCTGTGTAATAAACACACCTGTGCAATAAACACACCTGTGCAATAAACACACCTGTACAAGAAACACACCTGTGTAATAAACACACCTGTGCAATAAACACACCTGTGTAATAAACACACCTGTGTAATAAACACACCTGTGCAATAAACACACCTGTGTAATAAACACACCTGTGTAATAAACACACCTGTGTAATAAACACACCTGTGTAATAAACACACCTGTGCTCCGCTGGCCTCTCTTTAAAAAAAACGCTCCTTAGCTCTTAGAATCATGGCAGAAAAAGCTAGACAAGCATAGCTTGCATGACATTTTTTTATTCTTTGCATTTCTTATCCAAATAGACTATTTGAAGCTCTTGTTTGCTGAATGTTAAACACAGCAGCAAATAGACCTCATGGGTAGTTTGAAAGAAGAGTGAACGCGCGATGGTGGTAGACTATAGCAGTTATTAATTCAGACCCATTCAGATGGTGGTAGACTATAGTAGTTATTAATTCAGACCCATAACCATTCAGATGGTGGTAGACTATAGCAGTTATTAATTCAGACCCATTCAGATGGTGGTAGGCTATAACAGTTATTAATTCAGACCCATAACCATTCAGATGGTGGTAGGCTATAACAGTTATTAATTCAGACCCATTCAGATGGTGGTAGGCTATAGCAGTTATTAATTCAGACCCATTCAGATGGTGGTAGACTATAGCAGTTATTAATTCAGACCCATAACCATTCAGATGGTGGTAGACTATAGCAGTTATTAATTCAGACCCATTCAGATGGTGGTAGGCTATAGCAGTTATTAATTCAGACCCATAACCATTCAGATGGTGGTAGACTATAGCAGTTATTAATTCAGACCCATTCAGATGGTGGTAGACTATAGCAGTTATTAATTCAGACACATTCAGATGGTGGTAGACTATAGCAGTTATTAATTCAGACCCATAACCATTCAGATGGTGGTAGACTATAGCAGTTATTAATTCAGACCCATAACCATTCAGATGGTGGTAGGCTATAACAGTTATTAATTCAGACCCATAACCATTCAGATGGTGGTAGACTATAGCAGTTATTAATTCAGACCCATAACCATTCAGATGGTGGTAGGCTATAACAGTTATTAATTCAGACCCATAACCATTCAGATGGTGGTAGACTATAACAGTTATTAATTCAGACCCATAACCATTCAGATGGTGGTAGACTATAGCAGTTATTAATTCAGACCCATAACCATTCAGATGGTGGTAGACTATAACAGTTATTAATTCAGACCCATAACCATTCAGATGGTGGTAGACTATAGCAGTTATTAATTCAGACCCATTCAGATGGTGGTAGGCTATAGCAGTTATTAATTCAGACCCATAACCATTCAGATGGTGGTAGACTATAGCAGTTATTAATTCAGACCCATTCAGATGGTGGTAGACTATAACAGTTATTAATTCAGACCCATAACCATTCAGATGGTGGTAGACTATAGCAGTTATTAATTCAGACCCATTCAGATGGTGGTAGGCTATAGCAGTTATTAATTCAGACCCATAACCATTCAGATGGTGGTAGACTATAGCAGTTATTAATTCAGACCCATAACCATTCAGATGGTGGTAGACTATAACAGTTATTAATTCAGACCCATAACCATTCAGATGGTGGTAGACTATAGCAGTTATTAATTCAGACCCATTCAGATGGTGGTAGACTATAGCAGTTATTAATTCAGACCCATAACCATTCAGATGGTGGTAGACTATAGCAGTTATTAATTCAGACCCATAACCATTCAGATGGTGGTAGACTATAACAGTTATTAATTCAGACCCATAACCATTCAGATGGTGGTAGGCTATAACAGTTATTAATTCAGACCCATAACCATTCAGATGGTGGTAGACTATAGCAGTTATTAATTCAGACCCATAACCATTCAGATGGTGGTAGACTATAGCAGTTATTAATTCAGACCCATAACCATTCAGATGGTGGTAGACTATAGCAGTTATTAATTCAGACCCATAACCATTCAGATGGTGGTAGACTATAGCAGTTATTAATTCAGACCCATTCAGATGGTGGTAGACTATAGCAGTTATTAATTCAGACCCATAACCATTCAGATGGTGGTAGACTATAGCAGTTATTAATTCAGACCCATAACCATTCAGATGGTGGTAGACTATAGCAGTTATTAATTCAGACCCATAACCATTCAGATGGTGGTAGACTATAGCAGTTATTAATTCAGACCCATAACCATTCAGATGGTGGTAGACTATAGCAGTTATTAATTCAGACCCATTCAGATGGTGGTAGACTATAGCAGTTATTAATTCAGACCCATAACCATTCAGATGGTGGTAGACTATAGCAGTTATTAATTCAGACCCATAACCATTCAGATGGTGGTAGACTATAGCAGTTATTAATTCAGACCCATTCAGATGGTGGTAGACTATAGCAGTTATTAATTCAGACCCATTCAGATGGTGGTAGGCTATAACAGTTATTAATTCAGACCCATAACCATTCAGATGGTGGTAGGCTATAGCAGTTATTAATTCAGACCCATTCAGATGGTGGTAGACTATAACAGTTATTAATTCAGACCCATTCAGATGGTGGTAGACTATAGCAGTTATTAATTCAGACCCATTCAGATGGTGGTAGACTATAACAGTTATTAATTCAGACCCATTCAGATGGTGGTAGGCTATAGCAGTTATTAATTCAGACCCATTCAGATGGTGGTAGACTATAGCAGTTATTAATTCAGACCCATTCAGATGGTGGTAGACTATAACAGTTATTAATTCAGACCCATAACCATTCAGATGGTGGTAGACTATAGCAGTTATTAATTCAGACCCATTCAGATGGTGGTAGGCTATAACAGTTATTAATTCAGACCCATAACCATTCAGATGGTGGTAGACTATAACAGTTATTAATTCAGACCCATTCAGATGGTGGTAGACTATAACAGTTATTAATTCAGACCCATAACCATTCAGATGGTGGTAGACTATAGCAGTTATTAATTCAGACCCATTCAGATGGTGGTAGACTATAGCAGTTATTAATTCAGACACATTCAGATGGTGGTAGACTATAGCAGTTATTAATTCAGACCCATAACCATTCAGATGGTGGTAGACTATAGCAGTTATTAATTCAGACCCATAACCATTCAGATGGTGGTAGGCTATAGCAGTTATTAATTCAGACCCATAACCATTCAGACGGTGGTAGACTATAGCAGTTATATATTCAGACCCATAACCATTCAGATGGTGGTAGGCTATAGCAGTTATTAATTCAGACCCATAACCATTCAGATGGTGGTAGACTATAGCAGTTATTAATTCAGACCCATAACCATTCAGATGGTGGTAGACTATAGCAGTTATATATTCAGACCCATTCAGATGGTGGTAGACTATAGCAGTTATTAATTCAGACCCATAACCATTCAGATGGTGGTAGACTATAGCAGTTATTAATTCAGACCCATTCAGATGGTGGTAGACTATAGCAGTTATTAATTCAGACACATTCAGATGGTGGTAGACTATAGCAGTTATTAATTCAGACCCATAACCATTCAGATGGTGGTAGACTATAGCAGTTATTAATTCAGACCCATAACCATTCAGATGGTGGTAGGCTATAACAGTTATTAATTCAGACCCATAACCATTCAGATGGTGGTAGACTATAGCAGTTATTAATTCAGACCCATAACCATTCAGATGGTGGTAGGCTATAACAGTTATTAATTCAGACCCATAACCATTCAGATGGTGGTAGACTATAACAGTTATTAATTCAGACCCATAACCATTCAGATGGTGGTAGACTATAGCAGTTATTAATTCAGACCCATAACCATTCAGATGGTGGTAGACTATAACAGTTATTAATTCAGACCCATAACCATTCAGATGGTGGTAGACTATAGCAGTTATTAATTCAGACCCATTCAGATGGTGGTAGGCTATAGCAGTTATTAATTCAGACCCATAACCATTCAGATGGTGGTAGACTATAGCAGTTATTAATTCAGACCCATTCAGATGGTGGTAGACTATAACAGTTATTAATTCAGACCCATAACCATTCAGATGGTGGTAGACTATAGCAGTTATTAATTCAGACCCATTCAGATGGTGGTAGGCTATAGCAGTTATTAATTCAGACCCATAACCATTCAGATGGTGGTAGACTATAGCAGTTATTAATTCAGACCCATAACCATTCAGATGGTGGTAGACTATAACAGTTATTAATTCAGACCCATAACCATTCAGATGGTGGTAGACTATAGCAGTTATTAATTCAGACCCATTCAGATGGTGGTAGACTATAGCAGTTATTAATTCAGACCCATAACCATTCAGATGGTGGTAGACTATAGCAGTTATTAATTCAGACCCATAACCATTCAGATGGTGGTAGACTATAACAGTTATTAATTCAGACCCATAACCATTCAGATGGTGGTAGGCTATAACAGTTATTAATTCAGACCCATAACCATTCAGATGGTGGTAGACTATAGCAGTTATTAATTCAGACCCATAACCATTCAGATGGTGGTAGACTATAGCAGTTATTAATTCAGACCCATAACCATTCAGATGGTGGTAGACTATAGCAGTTATTAATTCAGACCCATAACCATTCAGATGGTGGTAGACTATAGCAGTTATTAATTCAGACCCATTCAGATGGTGGTAGACTATAGCAGTTATTAATTCAGACCCATTCAGATGGTGGTAGGCTATAACAGTTATTAATTCAGACCCATAACCATTCAGATGGTGGTAGGCTATAGCAGTTATTAATTCAGACCCATTCAGATGGTGGTAGACTATAACAGTTATTAATTCAGACCCATTCAGATGGTGGTAGACTATAGCAGTTATTAATTCAGACCCATTCAGATGGTGGTAGACTATAACAGTTATTAATTCAGACCCATTCAGATGGTGGTAGGCTATAGCAGTTATTAATTCAGACCCATTCAGATGGTGGTAGACTATAGCAGTTATTAATTCAGACCCATTCAGATGGTGGTAGACTATAACAGTTATTAATTCAGACCCATTCAGATGGTGGTAGACTATAGCAGTTATTAATTCAGACCCATTCAGATGGTGGTAGACTATAACAGTTATTAATTCAGACCCATAACCATTCAGATGGTGGTAGACTATAGCAGTTATTAATTCAGACCCATTCAGATGGTGGTAGGCTATAACAGTTATTAATTCAGACCCATAACCATTCAGATGGTGGTAGACTATAACAGTTATTAATTCAGACCCATTCAGATGGTGGTAGACTATAACAGTTATTAATTCAGACCCATAACCATTCAGATGGT
This sequence comes from Salvelinus namaycush, assembly GCF_016432855.1. NCBI lineage: Eukaryota > Metazoa > Chordata > Actinopteri > Salmoniformes > Salmonidae > Salvelinus > Salvelinus namaycush. Next base: position 1,152,827 of record NC_052325.1, on the reverse strand, counting down.
GGTAGACTATAGCAGTTATTAATTCAGACCCATTCAGATGGTGGTAGACTATAGCAGTTATTAATTCAGACCCATTCAGATGGTGGTAGGCTATAGCAGTTATTAATTCAGACCCATAACCATTCAGACGGTGGTAGACTATAGCAGTTATATATTCAGACCCATAACCATTCAGATGGTGGTAGGCTATAGCAGTTATTAATTCAGACCCATAACCATTCAGATGGTGGTAGACTATAGCAGTTATTAATTCAGACCCATAACCATTCAGATGGTGGTAGACTATAACAGTTATTAATTCAGACCCATTCAGATGGTGGTAGACTATAACAGTTATTAATTCAGACCCATAACCATTCAGATGGTGGTAGACTATAGCAGTTATTAATTCAGACCCATTCAGATGGTGGTAGACTATAGCAGTTATTAATTCAGACCCATTCAGATGGTGGTAGGCTATAACAGTTATTAATTCAGACCCATTCAGATGGTGGTAGACTATAACAGTTATTAATTCAGACCCATAACCATTCAGATGGCGGTAGACTATAGCAGTTATTAATTCAGACCCATAACCATTCAGATGGTGGTAGACTATAGCAGTTATTAATTCAGGCCCATAACCATTCAGATGGTGGTAGACTATAGCAGTTATTAATTCAGACCCATAACCATTCAGATGGTGGTAGACTATAGCAGTTATTAATTCAGACCCATTCAGATGGTGGTAGGCTATAACAGTTATTAATTCAGACCCATTCAGATGGTGGTAGACTATAACAGTTATTAATTCAGACCCATAACCATTCAGATGGTGGTAGACTATAGCAGTTATTAATTCAGACCCATAACCATTCAGATGGTGGTAGACTATAGCAGTTATTAATTCAGACCCATTCAGATGGTGGTAGACTATAGCAGTTATTAATTCAGACCCATAACCATTCAGATGGTGGTAGACTATAGCAGTTATTAATTCAGACCCATAACCATTCAGATGGTGGTAGACTATAGCAGTTATTAATTCAGACCCATTCAGATGGTGGTAGGCTATAACAGTTATTAATTCAGACCCATTCAGATGGTGGTAGACTATAACAGTTATTAATCCAGACCCATAACCATTCAGATGGTGGTAGACTATAGCAGTTATTAATTCAGACCCATTCAGATGGTGGTAGACTATAGCAGTTATTAATTCAGACCCATAACCATTCAGATGGTGGTAGACTATAGCAGTTATTAATTCAGACCCATTCAGATGGTGGTAGACTATAGCAGTTATTAATTCAGACCCATTCAGATGGTGGTAGACTATAGCAGTTATTAATTCAGACCCATTCAGATGGTGGTAGACTATAGCAGTTATTAATTCAGACCCATTCAGATGGTGGTAGACTATAGCAGTTATTAATTCAGACCCATAACCATTCAGATGGTGGTAGACTATAGCAGTTATTAATTCAGACCCATTCAGATGGTGGTAGACTATAGTAGTTATTAATTCAGACCCATTCAGATGGTGGTAGACTATAGCAGTTATTAATTCAGACCCATAACCATTCAGATTGTGGTAGACTATAGCAGTTATTAATTCAGACCCATTCAGATGGTGGTAGACTATAGCAGTTATTAATTCAGACCCATTCAGATGGTGGTAGACTATAGCAGTTATTAATTCAGACCCATAACCATTCAGATGGTGGTAGGCTATAGCAGTTATTAATTCAGACCCATAACCATTCAGATGGTGGTAGACTATAGCAGTTATTAATTCAGACCCATAACCATTCAGATGGTGGTAGACTATAGCAGTTATTAATTCAGACCCATAACCATTCAGATGGTGGTAGACTATAACAGTTATTAATTCAGACCCATTCAGATGGTGGTAGACTATAGCAGTTATTAATTCAGACCCATTCAGATGGTGGTAGACTATAGCAGTTATTAATTCAGACCCATTCAGATGGTGGTAGACTATAGCAGTTATTAATTCAGACCCATAACCATTCAGATGGTGGTAGGCTATAGCAGTTATTAATTCAGACCCATAACCATTCAGATGGTGGTAGACTATAGCAGTTAATAATTCAGACCCATTCAGATGGTGGTAGACTATAGCAGTTAATAATTCAGACCCATTCAGATGGTGGTAGGCTATAACAGTTATTAATTCAGACCCATTCAGATGGTGGTAGACTATAACAGTTATTAATTCAGACCCATAACCATTCAGATGGTGGTAGGCTATAGCAGTTATTAATTCAGACCCATAACCATTCAGATGGTGGTAGACTATAGCAGTTATTAATTCAGACCCATAACCATTCAGATGGTGGTAGACTATAACAGTTATTAATTCAGACCCATTCAGATGGTGGTAGACTATAACAGTTATTAATTCAGACCCATTCAGATGGTGGTAGACTATAACAGTTATTAATTCAGACCCATAACCATTCAGATGGTGGTAGACTATAGTAGTTATTAATTCAGACCCATAACCATTCAGATGGTGGTAGACTATAGCAGTTATTAATTCAGACCCATAACCATTCAGATGGTGGTAGACTATAGCAGTTATTAATTCAGACCCATTCAGATGGTGGTAGACTATAGCAGTTATTAATTCAGACCCATAACCATTCAGATGGTGGTAGACTATAGCAGTTATTAATTCAGACCCATAACCATTCAGATGGTGGTAGACTATAGCAGTTATTAATTCAGACCCATAACCATTCAGATGATGGTAGACTATAGCAGTTATTAATTCAGACCCATAACCATTCAGATGGTGGTAGACTATAGCAGTTATTAATTCAGACCCATAACCATTCAGATGGTGGTAGACTATAACAGTTATTAATTCAGACCCATAACCATTCAGATGGTGGTAGACTATAACAGTTATTAATTCAGACCCATAACCATTCAGATGGTGGTAGACTATAGCAGTTATTAATTCAGACCCATAACCATTCAGATGGTGGTAGACTATAGCAGTTATTAATTCAGACCCATAACCATTCAGATGGTGGTAGACTATAGCAGTTATTAATTCAGACCCATAACCATTCAGATGGTGGTAGACTATAGCAGTTATTAATTCAGACCCATAACCATTCAGATGGTGGTAGACTATAGCAGTTATTAATTCAGACCCATAACCATTCAGATGGTGGTAGACTATAGCAGTTATTAATTCAGACCCATAACCATTCAGATGGTGGTAGACTATAACAGTTATTAATTCAGACCCATAACCATTCAGATGGTGGTAGACTATAGCAGTTATTAATTCAGACCCATAACCATTCAGATGGTGGTAGACTATAGCAGTTATTAATTCAGACCCATTCAGATGGTGGTAGGCTATAGCAGTTATTAATTCAGACCCATAACCATTCAGATGGTGGTAGACTATAGCAGTTATTAATTCAGACCCATTCAGATGGTGGTAGACTATAACAGTTATTAATTCAGACCCATTCAGATGGTGGTAGGCTATAGCAGTTATTAATTCAGACCCATAACCATTCAGATGGTGGTAGACTATAGCAGTTATTAATTCAGACCCATAACCATTCAGATGGTGGTAGACTATAGCAGTTATTAATTCAGACCCATTCAGATGGTGGTAGACTATAGCAGTTATTAATTCAGACCCATTCAGATGGTGGTAGACTATAGCAGTTATTAATTCAGACCCATAACCATTCAGATGGTGGTAGACTATAACAGTTATTAATTCAGACCCATTCAGATGGTGGTAGACTATAGCAGTTAATAATTCAGACCCATTCAGATGGTGGTAGGCTATAACAGTTATTAATTCAGACCCATAACCATTCAGATGGTGGTAGACTATAGCAGTTATTAATTCAGACCCATAACCATTCAGATGGTGGTAGACTATAACAGTTATTAATTCAGACCCATAACCATTCAGATGGTGGTAGGCTATAGCAGTTATTAATTCAGACCCATAACCATTCAGATGGTGGTAGACTATAGCAGTTATTAATTCAGACCCATAACCATTCAGATGGTGGTAGACTATAACAGTTATTAATTCAGACCCATAACCATTCAGATGGTGGTAGACTATAGCAGTTATTAATTCAGACCCATAACCATTCAGATGGTGGTAGACTATAGCAGTTATTAATTCAGACCCATAACCATTCAATCTTCTTGAAGAGAAGTAAAAGCCTTCTGCATCTAATTCTAGTCCTATGTTATTCAAGCATGTCATTAGAATGTTAAAGATAAGGACAACAAAACTCAATTAATTGAACTGTTGAAAGCGAGGAAGGAATGAATGAAGCAATAGGGAGAGAAAGAGGAGGCTAATGACATTAGGGGAGATATTATGGAAGATATGCAACAGATTTCAAAATTGTTATTACATTTGCTAGCCTATACTTGTAAGTTTGTAGGATGCATATACTGCAACATAATCACATGTTCTTTCCCTGCTTTATCAGGGTTTGAATGATGTGTGTAATTCCAGTCCATATAATACAGTATAATATAATACAGTTCACCCTTAAAAAGATTAGCCTACTGAGAGCTAGTTTCATTTATTTACCCAAGAGAGCATAGCTACATTATGTTTTTCTGTCGTGCATAATGAGCAGTAGTCTATATCATATATTTATTGGATAACAGCACAATAAAAAAAAAATGTGTTTTTGTTTTTTTGGCTTGGGCTCATTAAAGGTGGTTAATGTAGGGCTCATAAAATGTATTTAATATATGGCTCATCAGACTCAGGTAACATCAGGTTAGAATGTTCACGCTGATCAAAGCTCTGATCAAATGCAGACATATGTATATGCTTTATAATGCTTTAGAATGCTTTAGAGTGCTTTAGAATGCTGTAGAGTGCTGTAGAATGCTTTAGAATGTTTTAGAATGCTTTAGAATGCTTTAGAATGCTTTAGAGTGCTTTAGAATGCTTTAGAGTGCTTTAGAATGCTTTAGAATGATTTAGAGTGCTTTAGAATGCTTTAGAGTGCTGTAGAATGCTTTAGAATGCTTTAGAATGCTTTAGAGTGCTTTAGAATGCTTTAGAGTGCTGTAGAATGCTTTAGAATGCTTTAGAATGCTTTAGAATGACACTTTCGATTTTAGCGGGAAATACTGGGTTACTGGTAGAAAAGTGATTTATTCTCGGGATGGAACATTTGTAAAATACTGGGAAAATATTCAACCCTAGTGTGTGTGGGGGAGGAAGAGAGAGTTGGAGAGAGAGCACAGTCAGGGAGTGAGAGGGAGTGACTGAGGGCTGAGAGACTGCAGGACTGAGGAAGAGAGAGAAAGGATAGAAGGATGGGTCAGTGAATTAAATTAATGTGACTTTAGTTGTGATAACTAAAGATGCCCTCTGACCTCAACGATGGAGTCCACGTCATCTTTGCCGTACCACTCCGGCTCGTACATGTCAGACAAACACTCCTGAAGGTTCTTGGAGGATTCGTGCATCGCTGTAGACAGACAGAGAGACAGGCAGACAAGCAGACAGACAGACAGACAGACAGACAGACAGACAGACAGACAGACAGACAGACAGACAGACAGACAGACAGACAGACAGACAGACAGACAGAGGCATCAGTGGAGAGGATTGTACAGACGAAAAGAAAGACTTATGGGCAGATACCATGACGGCAGTGTCTTATTGAATCATGTTTCTGCATTGAACATCAACACCTGGCATCTAATTGTTATAATCTCCATTGAGAATTTGTTTTTTTACAGGACTAGGCTTAATCTATGTCTGGGAATCCAGCCTTAACATGCTTCCGTACCGCCCGCGTTGCGTGCACGAGCCTTGCAAAATATTTACACATACATGCTATTCAGTCATTTCATCCAAACTGCTCGCGCGCGCATCAACGAGCGTCTGCGTAACCGGGCGCTAAAATAGAACTTGGCTCTATTTTTTTACACTTGACGCTCTGCAAGTCCCGCCTCTCCCATCTCCTCATTGGTTTTTCAGGAGCATGTATCCACCTGAGTGATTGAGAGATGAACTGGAGGTCCACACTCCAGTCCAGTTGGTGGTGGTAATGCACTTTAAAATGTGTTGACAACTGCCATATAAAATCCATAGAAGAAGAATAAAAAGAAGAAGAAGAAGAAGTGATTACTAGAAAATAACTTTTATCTGTGGATTAATTGTCAGAGTAGAGAACACACGGTTTTGTGTGACTCAAAATGGGTCCAGAATTAAAGGACCTGGCTAGCTAAATGTCCATGAATGTTTCATGTGTGTTTTCGACCTGTCCCCAAATTGAATATAGTTGGTTCAGAGTTCGTTTTGATATTTCAACGTGCGTGTTTTGATCGTGTCTGACATGAACGGACAAAATCAACAATGCTCTCGATGGCGCACGTACGTGCCCAGAGTAGTCAGCATGTTAGAGTCTCGATTTAAATTATAATCTTACTTTGTACTGCAGTCAGGTATGCTCTGAGGTCTTTTTGCAGTTTGGATCCCTCTGTCTGAAAAGGGAACATAAAACATCTCATTGTACACAGATCATGGCTTTGTTTTAGAGGAGTCAGATCATTTTAAAAGACTAATATTGTTTGTTGACTCTTACATATTGTTTGTTGAAGTTGATCACTCCCTCCTCAAATGCAACATCTCTGGTTTCATCTGCTTTACCCAGCTTCTGCATTACCTGGGAAAAGACATTGAACAAGACATGCCTTTAACATTACTCTTTATCCTGGCCATTTATACAGCAGATGTATATATGTAAACAATCCTTGTCTCGTTTAAACAGCAGATATACAGGTACGCCCTACAGACTCGGCCTAGCTCCTCATGTATCAGACACCTAGCAGAGCTGGTACTCAAAAATAACTGTCATATGACTAGAAGTGACTTTTTCCTTCAAATTAAAGGAACTGCTATGGGGAGAACGATGGCCCCCAATTTTGACTATCTTCATATGGAACTCTTACAAACATGATCGAATTCTCAACCCTGAGAAAAATACCTTTCTATCCAAGATCAAACTATATCGACGTTATATAGATGATATATTGGCATTAACCTGATGTTCAGTGAGTATCTTAAAAAGTCGAATGGTCATTTTCGTTTCACCATGGACTTTGATTACTTTAGTGTCAGCTTCCTTGACATTCAGATCTCCAAAGAAAAGGACACGCTCGTCACCGCTCTATACAGGAAGCCCGCAGATTGAAAGACGCAGCTAAGAAGTGATAGTTTCCTCTGAAGAAAAGCCTCCCGACCAGTCAGTTTAACCTGATGAGGACAGAGGGCGCTGTTTTCACTTTGGGGGAAAAACGTGCCCAATTTAAACGGCCTCGTACTCAATTCTTGCTCGTACAATATGCATATTATTATTACTATTGGATAGAAAACACTCTCTAGTTTCTAAAACCGTTTGATTTATATCTGTGAGTAAAACAGAACTCATTTGGCACAAACTTCCTGACCAGGAAGTGGAAAATCTGAAATCGATGTTCTCTTCTGGGTCCTGCCTATAAATGGGCATGATACCTATTAGTATACATGCACGTCATACACCTTCCCCCTGGATGTCAAGATGCAGTGAGAGAAGAAATGGAGTGTTTATCTTGGTCTGAGATGGAATACGTCCTCTTGGAATTACGTGTCACCCATTTCCTGTTTTCAGGAAGGCGCGAAGTTGGACCTGGATTTGCCTTCTGAATAGCTGTCGTTATAGGCGACTACTATCTCCGGCTTTGATTTTATTTGATACATGTGACAATATCATCGTAAAGTATGTTTTTTCAATATAGTTTAATCAGATTATTGAAATTTATTCGGGACGTTAGGCGTGTTGCGTTGTGTGCCTTTGTTCAGAAAGGAGAGCTTCGCGCCACTTGGCTAGTGCGCTTGCTAATTCAAGAGGGAAAATGGACGTTCTAAATCCAAACAACGATTGTTCTTGACAAAGGACACCTTGTACAACATTCTGATGGAAGATCAGCAAAAGTAGGACCCATTTTATGATGTTATTTCATATATCTGTCGAACTGTGTACTATTAGTTTTGCGCCCAGGTTTTGGGCACTCGGTCGACATAACGTAAGCCTTATGTGGTAATGAAGTTATTTTTAGAATTCTAACACGGCGATTGCATTAAGAACTAGTGTATCTATCATTTCCTATACAACATATATTTTCTAGTAACGTTTATGAATAGTTAGAGTGAACAGAATAGTTGAGTGTCATAAAAATATCTGCACATTCTGGGAAAAAGATGCTACGTTAGCACAATGTATAACCACTGATTTCTGCTCTAAATATGCACATTTTCGAACAAAACATAAGTGTATGTATAACCTGATGTTATAGGACTGTCATCTGATGAAGGTTTATGAAGGTTAGTGAAAATTAATATGTTTTGCTGGTTTATTCCCTATCGCTAACGTGCCTATTGCTATCGCTAACGTGCCTTGATGAATGAATGCGGTAGTGTGGTAGGCTATTGTAGTAAGCTAATATAATGCTATATTGTGTTTTCGCTGTAAAACACTTAAAAAATCGGAAATATTGGCTGGATTCACAAGATGTTTGTCTTTCATTTGCTGTACACCATTGATTTTTCAGAAATGTTTTATGATGAGTATTTAGGTATTTGACGTTGGTGTCTGTAATTACTCTGGCTGCTTCGGTTCTATTTCTGACGGTAGCTGTGATGGTAGCTGCAATGTAAAACTGATTTATACCTCAAATATGCACATTTTTCAAACAAAACATAGATTTATTGTATAACATGTTATAAGACTGTCATCTGATGAAGTTGTTTGTTGGTTAGTTTGGTTGGTTCTTGGTTAGTTAGGTTGGCTTTGTGCATGCTACCTGTGCTGTGAAAAATGTCTGTCCTTTTTTGTATTTGGTGGTGAGCTAACATAAATATATGTGGTGTTTTCACTGTAAAACATTTAAAAAATCGGACATGTTGACTGGATTCACAAGATGTGTATCTTTCATTTGCTGTATTGGACTTGTTAATGTGTGAAAGTTAAATATTTCAAAAAAATATCTTTTGAATTTCGCGCTCTGCCTTTTCAGTGGAATGTGGGAGGAGTTCCGCTAGCGGAACGCTGGAGCCAGACAGGTTAAACGTGTCCGTAGAATCTGTAGCGCTGACGCTGCTCTGCCCAACAAAGTACAGTTTTGATGAACAGATTTCGGGATAGAGATTATTCTGAGGAGTGCCTACAATCAGCTAGGGAATGGACACTAGCCAATTGGATAGCTTGAAATCCTCAGTGCGCAAAAAGACTGACCCGAGGATACAATGTTTGTGGAATATTCTCCTCTGGGAAATGCCATGCAAGATACAATTAAAAAACATTGGTACATTATCAGGTCAGACCCCAGATGATTCAGTTCAGACCCCAGATAATTCAGTTCAGACCCCAGATGATTCAGTTCAGACCCCAGATGATTCAGTTCAGACCCCAGATGATTCAGTTCAGACCCCAGATGATTCAGTTCAAACCCAAGATAATTCAGTTCAAACCCCAGATGATTCAGTACAGACCCCAGATGATTCAGACCTCAGATAATTCAGTTCAGACCTCAGATGATTCAGTTCAAACCCCAGATGATTCAGTTCAGACCCCAGATGATTCAGTTCAGACCCCAGATGATTCAGTTCAGACCCCAGATGATTCAGTTCAGACCCCAGATAATTCAGTTCAAACCCCAGATGATTCAGTTCAGACCCCAGATGATTCAGTTCAGACCCCAGATGATTCAGTTCAGACCCCAGATGATTCAGTTCAAACCCCAGATCACAAAGACAGTCTCAGGGTAGATAATTTACAGTGTAATAGATAACTATGCTTAGTTGAAAGGAAGAAAAAAAAAATCCGGGGAAACAAATAGCTACTTTGGAGTTGACTACAACTATTTGAGTACAGATCTCAGAATGCAAATACTTTTAATAAATATTTGAATATTATTAGATTGGCTGCCTTCAAATAATGGCAGAGCTGTATCTTGAACTGCATGTTGAAGATAGAAAAATAATGAATAGAGCACACACAATCTCCTATGCTATCTGACAGTCATATTGGATCTACACAATACATTTCTATGTGAACATTATGTAAATGTCCATTCTCCTGAAAGTGCATTGCCTCAGGTGTACATAATCAAGTCAAACCAAATTAACTAATGATATGTTGTACAGATAAGTATAAATAAGTTGTGACGCTCAACTACTGTATGACTCTTTCAACATGCCACTGAAATGGTTGAAAGCTGCAATAGATTTTATGATACCTGAAAATATTGCAGAATAATTCAAAGTCATTCGCAAACATTGCAAATAAGCAAGTTGGATGCTTACACAGCAAATGGTCCATTGTTAAAAACAAATAAATTAAATCAACACTGAAAGTGTTGAGTCTGTGGACACATATAGACACTGGAACAGTGTTAAATTAACACACTGCTTAGTGTAAAGCCTTATTTAAATACTTCCCAGAGTGCCTTTCCTTTTTAGTAAAATTGTAGAGTTACTCCCCATGACTGTATTTGTTAGTGACATGGTTGTTGCATTCATCTGTGTTTGGTCCTACAGACCAGCTAGTCAGATACTAAGCGAATATGTAAAAAAACTTTTTTTTTGCACAATACCATACGTATTTCATAAGGCATTATTCTGAGGGCCTAGTTTTACCCCAATATAGAGACCTGAAACTCATACACATCACTTTGCATCAAAACCATGCCCAAAATTATCATATTTCCCAGCATGCTCTATTGCCGGTTGATTTTTTTTATTTTTTATTATTTTTCAATATCTATGTTTGTGCATTTATTACATGTATTGATTAATCTTATGCTACACAAAGATAATAACATAACATTTTCTAAAACTAATCTAATCATTTAGTTAGATTTTTTTGGCATCCGTTACAGAAATGTTTGTTCCAGTTTAAATGCCTTAGGTCATGGGTGTCAAACTCTGGTAATTATATTTGGCCCGCGAGACAATACCAAATTACTACTAGAGCTGGCCCGCCGGTATTATACAGCGCATTCACCGCTAATACTACGAATCCCATAATGCTCTGCTGTTGTTTTCGCGCGCCAATCAGGACAGGACCCAGAAACGCACTCTCCTCTGTGACAGTAGTCATAGCAACATAGACGCTACAACTGTCAGCGCGCTATCCCTTCCCAAAAATGGCTATCCCACTTTTTCTTGCTACAAGGCATGGGCTTGAATGGTTGATTGATTTATTATCATTTTATTTGTAAAATTATTAGCCAGTGGAAAAAGTTTATTTTGGTATTTAAATCAGAAGGCTGCAAATAGAAAAGAGGCATACGATTTTTATTTCAATTTTATTTATTTAATAAATGAATGCCATTGATGTGTTTTTTCATTTGAAATTCGATTTTGCATGTCTCCACTATTAAATTATATATTGTATGGTAATAAGCGATGCTTGTTCCATATTCAATGTTAAAGCAAAACTTGTTTGGGTCCATATTAAAAGGTTCATTTGTTCAATGTTGGCCCGCGACTTTGTTCAGGTTTTACATTTTGGCCCACTGGGTATTTGAGTTTGACACCCCTGCCTTAGGTAATTATAATCCACCCAATGTATGTAGTAACTCCCTTGTTATGCAATAATCAAAAGCACTTTCCAAACTTCTATGTAACAACAATGTTGATTTGTAATATAATCACAATGTTACTACACATGTATAAAAACTGGATGTCAAGTGTTACAGCGTTACCTTACGTCACTCACTATTAACATATATGTGTCGTGTCATTTTGAAGCTCGAAAGTGTTTCTCCTGTTTTTAAATCCACCTATAGGCTAGATTAAGATTCATATCAAAGAGCCTTCCCAACCATATGCTAATGATCTTATATCTAGACTAATTCAACTAACTGTTGTAGTTTTTTGGTTCTTCATGACATATTTGGCAGCCATCAAATAAAACATTTTAAAAAATATATATATGTTTTCAAATAACTTGCATATAATGTGTTATAATACCTCTTAATATTTTTCTTCCACTTTTACATTACAGAGTATTTTGTGTAGATCGTTGACAAAAAACAAAAAAAACAAATGCCACTTTGTAACAAAACAACATGTTCAAAACGTAAAGGGGTGTGAATACTTTCTGAAGAAACTGTACATGTTGTCCATCCCACACCTCCCATCCGGTCTGCTGTCCAATAGGATACAAGGCCACACCTCCCATCCGGTCTGCTGTCCAATAGGATACAAGGCCACACCTCCCATCCAGTCATTCCCTCCCTCTGCTGTCCAATAGGATACAAGGCCACACCTCCCATCCGGTCTGCTGTCCAATAGGATACAAGGCCACACCTCCCATCCGGTCTGCTGTCCAATAGGATACAAGGCCACACCTCCCATCCGGTCTGCTGTCCAATAGGATACAAGGCCACACCTCCCACCCGGTCTGCTGTCCAATAGGATACAAGGCCACACCTCCCATCCGGTCTGCTGTCCAATAGGATACAAGGCCACACCTCCCATCCGGTCTGCTGTCCAATAGGATACAAGGCCACACCTCCCATCCGGTCTGCTGTCCAATAGGATACAAGGCCACACCTCCCATCCAGTCATTCCCTCCCTCTGCTGTCCAATAGGATACAAGGCCACACCTCCCATCCGGTCTGCTGTCCAATAGGATACAAGGCCACACCTCCCATCCGGTCATTCCCTCCCTCTGCTGTCCAATAGGATACAAGGCCACACCTCCCATCCAGTCTGCTGTCCAATAGGATACAAGGCCACACCTCCCATCCAGTCATTCCCTCCCTCTGCTGTCCAATAGGATACAAGGCCACACCTCCTATCCAGTCATTCCCTCCCTCTGCTGTCCAATAGGAGTACAAGGCCACACCTCCCATCCAGTCATTCCCTCCCTCTGCTGTCCAATAGGATACAAGGCCACACCTCCCATCCAGTCATTCCCTCCCTCTGCTGTCCAATAGGATACAAGGCCACACCTCCCATCCAGTCATTCCCCCCCTCTGCTGTCCAATAGGATACAAGGCCACACCTCCCATCCAGTCATTCCCTCCCTCTGCTGTCCAATAGGGATACAAGGCCACTAATACCATCAGGTCATTCCCTCCCTCTGCTGTCCAATAGGATACAAGGCCACACCTCCCATCCAGTCATTCCCTCCCTCTGCTGTCCAATAGGGATACAAGGCCACACCTCCCATCCAGTCATTCCCTCCCTCTGCTGTCCAATAGGGATACAAGGCCACACCTCCCATCCAGTCATTCCCTCCCTCTGCTGTCCAATAGGATACAAGGCCACACCTCCCATCCAGTCATTCCCTCCCTCTGCTGTCCAATAGGGATACAGGGCCACACCTCCCATCCAGTCATTCCCTCCCTCTGCTGTCCAATAGGAGTACAAGGCCACTAATACCATCAGGTCATATACCATTTGACTTACAGCTAATTTAAGTATTTTTATTACATTTTAAATTCACTACTGTATTTCAAATCTAACCGGAAACGGAATGCTTTTAGGTTATTGGTGCTGCATGGAATGTAATCGACAATATTGTTATTGAATAGTCGCTGCACTATAGCAGGCCAGATCAGGGAATTAATTTAATTTGCAGAACATAAAATCGCTTTAGCTATACAATTACTTATATTGCTCAATTTCTACATGCATATCTACATGTTTGCGGCCGATAGGTATACTGTAAAAAGGGATGTGTATAAATGAAATAACGGATGAATTAAGGACATATCCTGACGACCGTAGGCCTACTAGGGTTTTTAAAGGTTGACGGTCATGATGATGCGTCATTGAGTCCTCTCCGGTGATGTCATGTGGATGAAACCAGATATAACGGAAAATAACGCATTTACGTTATTCAATATCTTACCTTCTCTTGGGCCCGTGTTAATTTTTTCTGCACGTTACTGGCAAGTTTCCCCGCAGTAACCCCCTTCCCCATCCCCATCTCTGCCATTTTGTCTTCCCGATGAGCTCTCGATTCAATATAATAAAAATAACGACTCTCTACCGAGGAAGAAGCGACATCAACGTCGACGGAAAACGTAGTCACCACTCGTGATAGTAGGCCTATGTAACTGTAACGTTTCGAAACGGGTGTCTGTGTGTGGCGAACAGACACAGTGATGGTTTTTCCAGTTTCCAGCTATGCGTAGGGTGGCCTACCGTTATGTCAGTCAGATGATAATAATAACCAATGCAGAAGGGTTGCCCCTTAAAGCGACAAGCTCACGAGCCCACTGCTCAATCCAGTATTTACTTACACCTACTGTAGTTTTCCCTTTATGCACTTGGTGGCGACATTGCTTTGCTCAGCTCACCAAATAAAATTGAAAGTTTAGCTTGGACTAATGACTTGGCTTGTCTTTTCACTGTGTGAGGAAGTACTGTAAAATCAGTATGGAAACACAACCAGACCAAAACAATAGGCTAGATACAGACAAAGGCTGGGGTTAGTGTCACTGCGTCATACCTACATACTGTAACTTATTCTGTGGGAACACAGACGGTATAGCGCTGTCCATGGTGCTGAATGACTTTTCAGTCTACAGTACAGCTTTGGTACCTGTTGTGGTGCTGAACAGACAGCAGAGTTATGTGTGTGACTGTTGTGGACCACGGACAAAGCACGAGGGAAGGGTTTGGCCTTCAAATATGCTCTATACACACTATACATACACCATACATACACTATATACACTAAATACACAACACACTATATACACTATACACACTATATAAACATACAGTTGAAGTCGGAAGTTTACATACACCTTAGCCAAATACATTTATTCTCGGTTTTTCACAATTCCTGACATTTAATCCTAGTAAAAAATTCCCTGTCTTAGGTCAGTTAGGATCACCACTTTATTTTAAGAATGTGAAATGTCAGAATAATGGTAGAGAGAATTATTTATTTCAGCTTTTATTTATTTCATCACATTCCCAGTGGGTCAGAAGTTTACATACACTCAATTAGTATTTGGTAGCGTTGCTTTTACATTGTTTAACTTGGGTCAAATGTTTCGTGTAGCCTTCCATAAGCTTCCCACAATAAGTTGGGTGAAATTTGGACCATTCCTCCTGACAGAGATGGTGTAACTGAGTCAGGTTTGTAGGCCTCCTTGCTCACACATGCTTTTTCAGTGCTGCCCACAAATTTTCTATAGGATTGAGGTCAGGGCTTTGTAATGGCCACTCCAATACCTTGACTTTGTTGTCCAGAAGCCATTTTGCCACAACTTTGGAAGTATTCTTGAGGTCATTGTCCATTTGGAAGACCCATTTGCGACCAATCTTTAACGTCCTGACTGATGTCTTGACATGTTGCTTCAATATATCCAAATAATTTCCCCTCCTCATGATGCCGTCTATTTTGTGAGGTGCACCAGTCCCTCCTGCAGCAAAGCACCCCCACAACATGATGCTGCCAAATCCATGCTTCACGGTTGGGATGATGTTCTTCGGCTTGCAAGCGTCCCCCTTTTTCCTCCAAACATAACAATGGTAATTATGGCCAAACAGTTCTATTTTTGTTTCATCAGACCAGAGGACATTTCTCCAAAAAGCACGATCTTTGTCCCCATGTGCATTTGCAAACTGTAGTCTGGCTTTTTTATGGCGGTTTTGGAGCAGTGGCTTCTTCCTTGCTGAGCGGCCTTTCAGGTTATGTCGATATAGGACTAGTTTTACTGTGGATATAGATACTTTTGTACCTGTTTCCTCCAGCATCTTCACAAGGTCCTTCGCTGTTGTTCTGGGATTGATTTGCACTTTTTGCACCAAAGTACATTAATCTCTAGGAGACAGAACGCGTCTCCTTCCTAAGCGGTATGACGGCTGCGTTGTCCCATGGTGTTTATACTTCCGTAGCATTGTGTGTACACATGAACGTGGTACGTTCAGGCCTTTGGAAATTGCTCACAAGGATGAACCAGACTTGTGGAGGTCTATAATTTTTTTCTGAGGTCTTGGCTGACTTCTTTTGATTTTCCCATAATGTCAAAGAGGCACTGAGTTTGAAGGTAGGCCTTGAAATACATCCACAGGTACACCTCCAGTTGGCTCAAATGATGTCAATTAGCCTATCAGAAGCTTCTAAAGCCATGATATTTTTCTGGAATTCTCCAAGCTGTTTAAAGGCACAGTCAACTTAGTGTATTTAAACTTCTGACCCACTGGAATTGTGATACACTGAATTATAAGTTAAATAATTTGTCTGGAAACAATTGTTGGAGAAATGACTTGTGTCATGCACAAAGTAGATGTCCTAACCGACTTGCCAAAACTATAGTTTGTTAACAATACATTTGTGGAGTGGTTGAAGAACGATTTTTGATGACTCCAACCTAAGTGTATGTAAACTTCCGACTTCAACTGTATACAAACTATAGACACAATATACACTAAAAACACTATATACACTATACATGCTATATACACTATATAAACTATATATACCACATACACTATATACATTTTACACATTATATACACAATATACACTATATACACTATAAACACTATATACACTATGTAAACTATATACACAATACACACTATATACACAATATATACTGTACATACAATATAGACTATATACACTATACAAACTATACACACTATAAACACTATATACACAGTACACACAAAATACACGATATACACTATATACACTCTGTACACAATACACACTATATACACTATATACACTATACACACTCTATATACTGTACATACTATATACACTATATACACAATATACACTATATATACACTGTACATACTATATACACTATTTACACTAAATGCACTATATATACTGTACATACTATATACACTATTTACACAATATACACTATATATACTGTACATATAATATACACTATTTACACTATACACACTATATATACCGTACATACGATATATACTATATACACTATATATACTGTACATACTATATATACTATATACACTATATATACTGTACATACTATATACACTATTTACACTATATACACTATATACACTGTACATACTATATACACTAAAAACACTATATACACTGTACATACTATATACACTATTTACACAATATACACTGTACCACATACACTATATATACTATATAAACTATATCCACTATATACACACCATATACACTACATTTACTAAACACTATATACACTATATATCATATATACAATATATATACTGTACATATAATATAGACTTTATACACTATGTAAACTATATACACAATATACACTATATACACAATACACACTATAAACACTATATACACAATATACACAATATAAGATATACACTATGTACACAATACACACGATATACACTATATACACTATACACACTCTATACACTATATATACTGTACATACTATTTACACTATATACACACCATATACATTATATTTACTAAACGCTAAATACACTATATATAATATACACAATACACAATATACACACTATATATACTATATACACTATACAAACTATATACACAATATATACTGTACATACCATATACACTTTTTACACTATACACTCTATATATACTGTACATACCACATACACTATAAATACTATATAAACTATATACACTATATACACACCATATACACTATATTTACTAAACACTATATATATCATATATATATTATATACACAATACACAATATACAAATTATATATACTATATACAGTATACAAACTATATACACAATATATACTGTACATACTATATACACTTTTTACACTATACACACTATATATACTGTACATACCACATACACTATAAATACTATATAAACTATATACACTATATACACACCATATACACTATATTTACTAAACACTATATACACTATATATATTAAATACACAATACACAATATACACACTATATATACTATATACACTATACAAACTATATACACAATATATACTGTAGATACCACATACACTATATATATATTATATACACAATGTCTAATATATACACTGTTCACTATATAAAGTATATACAGTATACACACTATACATACAATATATACACAATATATACTATTTACATGATATATACTATACCCTATATACACAATAGACTATTTACACAATACATTATTCACACTATATACACTATATAAACTATATATACTAAAACGATATACAATATAAACTATATACACTATATATACTATATTGATACTCTATATCAATCAATCAATCAAATGTATTTATTAAGCCCTTCTTACATCAGCTGATGTCACAAAGTGCTGTACAGAAACCCAGCCAAAAACCCCAAACAGAAAGCAATGCAGGTGTAGAAGCATATACACTATGTACACAATATATACTATATACACTATACACTATATACAGGATACACACTATACATACACTATATACACAATACAAACTATATACACGATATACACTATATATGCACTAAAATACACTATATACACTATGTACACTATATACACTATATACACTATACTATATACACTATACCCACTATACTATATACACTATATACACTATACTATATACACTATATACACTATGTACACTATAGACACCATATACACCCCAAATTCACTATATATACACAATACACAGCATACTATATACACTATATACACCATATATACTATATACACCATATATACTATATACACTATGTACACAGTATACAGTATACACACTATACATACACTATATACACTATACACACTATATACGATACATTATGAACACTATATATACTATGCACGATATATATTGTATATACTATACACTACACCCGTATACACTATATATACTATGCACTATATATACTGTATATACTATACACTACACCCGTATACACTATATATACTATGCACTATATATACTGTATATACTATACACTACACCCGTATACACTATATATACTATACACTATATATACTGTATATACTATACACTACACCCATATACACTATATATACTATGCACTATATATACTGTATATACTATACACTACACCCGTATACACTATATATACTATGCACTATGTATACTGTATATACTATACACTACACCCATATACACTATATATACTATGCACTATATATACTGTATATACTATACACTACACTCGTATACACTATTTATACTATACACTATACTCTTTATACACTATTTATACTATACGTTATACTCTTTATACACTATATATACGACAGAATATTCTCTCTACACTATATATACTATAAACTATATATTATATACACTATATACAATACATACACACTATTTACACTTTATACACAATATGTGCTGTATACACTATACACTATATACAGTTTACACGCTATACATACACTATGTACACAATATATACAATACACTATAAACACTATACATGCTATACACTATATACACAATACAGTATTCACACTATATACACTATTTATTCTATAAGCTATATACACTCTATTTACTATACACTATATATATTATACACTATATACAATTATTTAAATTATTTGGTTCTTTTATCTCTTATTCTTATCCGTATTTTTTGAAACTGCAATGTTGGTTTGGGGCTCGTAAGTAAGCGTTTCACTGTAAGGTCTACACCTGTTGTTTTCTGCGCATGTGTGTCATGCCCTGACCATAGATTGCTTTGTATGTTTCTATGTTTGTTTGGCCAGGGTGTGATGTGGGTGGGCATTCTATGGTTGTATGTCTAGGTTGTCTGTTTCTATGTGTTTGGCCTGGTATGGTTCTCAATCAGAGGCAGGTGTCAGTCGTTGTCTCTGATTGGGAGCCATATTTAGGTAGCCTGTTTTCCTTTGGGTTTTGTGGGTGGTTGGTTCCTGTGTCTGTGTTTTTCACCATACGGGACTGTTTTGTTTTCGTTTTGTATTTCACGTTGTTATTTTGGTATTTCTTAGTGTTCAGTTAATAAACCGAATATGGACACTTACCACGCTGCGTATTGGTCCTCCTCTTCTCATTCCAACGACGAGCGTTACAATGTGACTAATACAATTTGATTTGTTTTGATTTAATACAGTATATACACAATATATACTATATACACTATACACTATATACAGTATTCACACTACACATACACTATGTACACTATATACACTATATATATAACGCAGTAGATACACTATACACTATATACACTACATATACTATACACGGTATATACTTTACACTATATACTATATATACACTATATACAATATATGCACTGCACACTATGTACACTATATATACTATACACTATATACACTAAGTATACTAAACACTATATACACTAAATACATACATCAATTCAAAATCAAATTAAATTTTATTTGTCACATACACATGGTTAGCAGATGTTAAAACCTGTTTGGGCTGCAGGGGCAGTATTGAGTAGCCAGATAAAAGGTGCCCATTTCAAACGGCCTCGTACTCAATTCTTGCTCGTACAATATGCATATTATTATTACTATTGGATAGAAAACACTCTCTAGTTTCTAAAACCGTTTGAATTATATCTGTGAGTCAAACAGAACTCATTTGGCACAAACTTCCTGACCAGGAAGTGGAAAGTTTGAAATCGATGCTCTGTTCTACTTCCTGCCTATAAATGGGCATGATACGTATGAGTATACATGCACGTCATACACCTTCCCCTGGATGTCAAGAGGCGGTGAGAGAAGAAATTTAGTGTTTATCTTGGTCTGAAGTGGAATACAAGCTCTTTGTATGACGTGTCCCCCATTTCCGGTTTTCTGGAGAGCGCGAGGTGGTTCCTGGATTTGCCTTCTGTTTAGCTGCCATTATAGGCGACTACTATCTCCGGCTTTGATTTTATTTGATACATGTGACCATATCATCGTAAAGTATGTTTTTTCAATATAGTTTAATCAGATTATTTAAATTTTTTCGGGAGTTTTGCCGTGTTCCGTTCTCTGACTTTGTTGACGATGGAGCGATTCGTGCCACTTGGCTAGTGCGCTTGCTAAATCGAGAGGGAAAGTGGCCGTTCTAAATCCAAACAACGACTGTTCTGGACAAAGGACCCCTTGTCCAACATTCTGATGAAAGATCAGCAAAAGTAAGAAACATTTTATGATGCTATTTCATATATCTGTCGTGCATGTGAACTAGTCGTCGGCGCCCAACGTTTGGGTACTCTAGCTATACCGAAGCTGGATGTCGTAATGAAGTTATTTTTTAGAATTCTAACACTGCGATTTCATTAAGAACTAGTGGATCTATCATTTCCTATACAACATGTATTTTTTAGTTATGTTTATGAATAGCTATTTGGTCAGAATATGTGTGTCATAAAAAGTGTCAGAAAAATATCCGAACGTTGTGGGAAATAGTAGCTACGTTGGCAGAATGTATAACCACTGATTTCAGCTCTAAATATGCACATTTTCGAACAAAACATAAGTGTATGTATAACCTGATGTTATAGGACTGTCATCTGATGAAGAATATCAAGGTTAGTAAAAATTATATATCTTTTGCTTGTTTGTTACGATCGCTAACCTTTTGCTACTGGGAAATGGCATGTGTTTCTGGCTATTGTGGTAAGCTAATATAACGCTATATTGTGTTTTCGCTGTAAAACACTTAATAAATCGGAAATATTGGCTGGAATCACAAGATGCCTGTCTTTCATTTGCTGTACACTATGTATTTTTCAGAAATGTTTTATGATGAGTAATTAGGTATTTGACGTTGGTGTCTGTAATTATTATGGCTGCTTTCGGTGCAATTTCTGATTGTAGCTGCAATGTAAACTATGATTTATACCTGAAATATGCACATTTTTCGAACAAAACATAGATTTATTGAATAACATGTTATAAGACTGTCATCTGATGAAGTTGTTTGTTGGTTAGTTTGGTTGGTTCTTGGTTAGTTAGGTTGGCTTTGTGCATGCTACCTGTGCTGTGAAAAATGTCTGTCCTTTTTTGTATTTGGTGGTGAGCTAACATAAATATACGTGCTGTTTTCGCTGTAAAACATTTTAAAAATCGGACATGTTGGCTGGATTCACAAGATGTGTACCTTTCATTTGCTGTATTGGACTTGTTAATGTGTGAAAGTTAAATATTAAAAAAATATATATTTTGAATTTCGCGCCCTGCACTTGAAGTGGCTGTTGTCATAAGTGTACCGACGCCGGGCTGCAGCCATAAGAAGTTAATGCGAGTGTAGCGAAATGCTTGTGCTTCTAGTTCCGACCGTGCAGTAATATCTTACAAGTCATCTAACCTAACAATTTCACAACAACTACCTTAGACACACAAGTGTAAAGGAATGAATATGAATATATACATGGAAATATATGAATGAGTGATGGCTGAACGGCATAGGCAAGATGCAGTAGATGGTATAGAGTACAGTATACACATATGAGATGAGAAATGTAGGGTATGTAAACATTATATAAAGTGGCATTGTTTAAAGTGGCTAGTGATACATGTATTACATAAAGATGGCAAGATGCAGTAGATGGTATAGAGTACAGTATATACATATGAGATGAGTAATGTAGGGTATGTAAACATTATACAAAGTGGCATTAAGTGGCTAGTGGTACATTTATTGCATAATTCTTTCAATTTTAAAGTGGCTGGAGTTGAGTCAGTATATTGGCAGCAGCCACTCGATGTTAGTGATGGCTGTTTAAAACTTCTTTGGGATAGGGGGCGGTATTTTGACGTTCGGATGAAAAGCGTGCCCAAAGTAAACTGCCTGCTACTCAGGCCCAGAAGCTAGGATATGCATATAATTGGTAGATCTGGATAGAAAACACTCTAAAGATTTTAAAACTGTTAAAATAATGTCTGTGAGTATAACAGAACTTATTTGGCAGGCGAAACCCCGAGGACAAACCATCCAGGACATTTTTTTTTTGGAGTTCACTGTGTTTTCAATTAGTTTCTATGGTAAACTAGATTTATGAGGCACCTGGTTGCAGTTCCTTTGGCTTTCACTAGATGTCAACAGTCTTTAGAAATCGGTTGATGTTTTTCCTTTGAAATTAAGAAGTATGGCTATTCAGAATGAGAGTCAAGCCAAGTGGACTCTTTTCTTTGGGGAGTTCGACCTGCAGCTCGCTCCACTTTGATTTCATCCGCTATTGAACACAGTATATTCTGTCTTAAATTTGATCGATTATTTACGTTTTAGGATACCTAAGGATGGATTAGGAAAGTTGTTTGAAATGTTTAGACAAAGTTTACAGGTAATTTATTTGATAATTTGTAGTCATGTTGGCCGAGTTGGAAGCGGTGTTTTTCTGAATCAAACGCTCCAAATAAATTGACATTTGGGGATATAAAAAAGGAGTTAATCGAACAAAAGGACCATTTGTGATGTTTCTGGGACATATTGGAGTGCCAACAAAAGATCTTCAAAGGTAAGGCATGAATTACATCGTTATTTCTGACTTTTGTGTCACCACCTGCCTGGTTGAAAATGATTGTTATGCATTTGTATGGTGGGGTGCTGTCCTCAGATAATCGCATGGTTTGCTTTCGCCGTAAAGCCTTTTTGAAATCTAACACCTTTGCTGGATTAACAAGACGTTAAGCTTTATTTTGACATATTGCATGTGTATTTTCAAGAATGTTGAATATTTACAATTCTGTAGTTTGAATTTGGTGCCCTGCACTTTCACTGGATGTTGGTCAGCTGGGACGCTACCGTCCCACCTAGCCTAGAGAGGTTTTAACAGTCTGATGGCCTTGAGATAGAAGCTGTTTTTCAGTCTCTCTGTCCCCACTTTGATGCACCTGTACTGACCTCGCCTTCTGGATGATAGCAGGGTGAACAGGCAGTGGCTCGGGTGGTTTGTCACGCCCGTCTGAAGAAGAGGGAGTGGATCAAAGCGCAGCGTGGTAAGTCTTCATGATTTCTCGATTCTGCATCTGTAAAAGTTTGTGAGTGTTTTTGGTGACAAGCCGAATTTCTTCAGCCTCCTGAGGTTGAAGGGTGGGCCAATTCAGTTTGTCAGTGAAGTGTAGGCCGAGGAACTTAAAACTTTCCACTTTCCAAAAACGTAATACACTATATACACTATATATACTACACACTATATACACTAAATATACTATACACACTATATACACAAAATATACTATACACTATATGCACTATATATACCATACACGATATACACTATATATGCTATACACTATATACAGTATATACACAATACAGTATTCACACTATATAAATGATATATACTATAAACTATATACTAACTATATATACTATAAACTATATATACTATACAGTATATACACTATACACTTTAAACTCAATACAGTATTCACATTATATACACTATATATACTATAAACGATATACATTATATGCACTATACATACGATGCACTATATATACACTCTATACACTATATACACTATATTCACTAAATACACTATAAATACTATACACTATATTCACTAAATACACTATAAATACTATACACTATATACACAATATATACTATACACTATATACACTAAATATACTACACACTATATACACTAAATATAATATACACTAAATCTACTACACACTACATACACTAAATATACTACACACGATATACACTATATACGTTAAATATACTATGCACCATATACACTAAATATAATATACACTATATATACTAAATATACTATACACTATATACACTAAATATACTATACACTATATACACTAAATATAATATCCACTATATACACTATATATACTATACACTATATACACTAAATATACTACATACTATATACACAAAATATACTATACACTATATGCACTATATACACTAAATATACTTTACACTGTATACACTAAATATACTATACACCATATACACTAAATACACTATACACTATATCCACTAAATATACTATACACTATATACACGAAATATAGTATACACTAAATATACTATACACTAAATACACTAAATATACTACACACTATATACACTAAATATACTATACACTAAATACACTAAATATACTACACACTATATACACTAAATATACTATACACTATATACACTAAATACACTATACACTATATCCACTAAATATACTACACACTATATACACTAAATATACTTTACACTGTATACACTAAATATACTATACACCATATACACTAAATACACTATACACTATATCCACTAAATATACTATACACTATATACACGAAATATAGTATACACTAAATATACTATACACTAAATACACTAAATATACTACACACTATATACACTAAATATACTATACACTAAATACACTAAATATACTATACACTATATCCACTAAATATACTATACACTAAATACACTAAATATACTACACACTAAATACACTAAATATACTATACACTATATACACTAAATATACTACACACTATATACACTAAATATACTATACACTATTGTTGTGTGCTGACATTGCTGACGTTGCTTCCAGAGGCAGTTTGGAACTCGGCAGTGAGTGTTGCAACCGAGGACAGATGATTTTTTACGCGCTACGCGTTTCAACACTCGGCTGTCCCGTTCTCTGCGCTTGTGTGGCCTACCACTTTGCAGCTGAGCCGTTGTTGCTCCTAGACTTTTTCTCTTCACAATAACAGCACTTACAGTTGACCGGAGCAACTCGAACAGGGCAGAAATGTATTGAACTGACTTATTGGAAAGGTGGCATCCTATGGCGGTGCCACGTTGAAAGTCACTCAGCTCTTCAGTAAGGCCATTCTAATGCCAATGTTTGCATGGCTGTGTGCTCGATTGTATACACCTGTCAGTAACAGGTGTGGCTGAAATAGCCAAATCCACTAATTTGAAGGGGTGTCCACATACTTTTATCTCATTACCATTCAAAAGTTTGGGGTCACTTAGAAAAGTCCTTGTTTTTGAAAGAAAAGCAGAAAGTTTTGCGGGTACTATTTAATGAAGCTGCCAGTTGAGGACTTGTGAGGTGTCTGTTTCGCAAACTAGACACTCTAATCTACTTGTCCGCTTGCTCAGTTGTGCACCTGGGCCTCCCACTCCTCTTTCTATTCTGGTTAGAGACAGTTTGCACTGTTCTGTGAAGGGAGTAGTACACAGCGTTGTACGAGATCTTCAGTTTCTTGGCAATTTCTCGCATGGAATAGCCTTCATTTCTCAGAACAAGAATAGACTGACGAGTTTCAGAAGAAAGGTCTTTGTTTTTGGCCATTTTGAGCCTGTAATCAATCCCACAAATGCTGATGCTCCAGATACTCAACTAGTCTAAAGAAGGCAAGTTTTATTGCTTCTTTAATCAGGACAACAGTTTTCAGCTGTGCTAACATAATTGCAAAAGGGTTTTCTAATAATCAATTAGCCTTTTAAAATGATAAACTTGGATTAGCTAACACAACGTTCCATTGGAACACAGGAGTGATAGTTGCTGATAATGGGCCTCTGTACGCCTATGTAGATATTCCATTAAAAAATCAGCCGTTTCCAGCTACAATAGTCATTTACAACATTAACAATGTCTACATTGTATTTTTGATCAATTTGATGTTATTTTAATGGACAAAAAATAAGCTTTTTCAAAAACAAGGACATTTCTAAGTGACCTCAAACTTTTGAACGGTAGTGTAGGTATGTAATGTGTGTATATATATATATATTTATATATATATATATATATGTGTGTTTATGTATGTATATTTTATTACTGTTCTTGGGATGTATATATTGTTTGGATAACCTTATTTACTATTATGTATACATTTTTCACTCTTTATGCGATGCTCACTGCAGAGAACAAGCGACCAAGAATTATCACAGTGAATTATTGTAACGTTTGTTTATGCGACATTTAATCCTGGCGATTTGCCACGAAAATAAAATGTACTTCATTCATTCACAAGTTTAGATAGTTTAGAAAGTTAAAAAGTTTTTTTTTAGCTGACATGGCTAATGGGAGTGACTGTCAGTGACAGACTTAACAAGAGGGAAAAACTGCTGGTGCACAATCATTTTTCGGACTTGTACCTCGGTGTATTCTACTATCTTAACTTGACACAGTAAATTGAGACCCCCGACTAAGTTCCCAGCGGCCTGAAGCACTAAACGACCGTTTATGCCTGGAACCGGTCTTGCCTGCTCTTGCTCTCTCCACCCATTGATATTCTCCTCTGTGCTGCTGTATTCTTACAACCCCCCCCCCCCCCCCCCCCGTTCTTGTGCAAATGGTATCATCCAAGGAAAGCTGGGGCTGCACGATGTTTGCAGGGGACGCGTGAACACAAAGAAACCACAGCCGTCGGATTGGGGAAGAACAAAAGACATCTCAAACCAAGTGATGGACCCGATTTATGCCAACAGTTTAAATTAAGAACAGTCTTGATTTTCTATTTCTATCCATATTCGAACCATTATTTACATGGCATATGATAGGAGGGGGACATTACACTGTCGTTATCCAGGAGAGAGTGACGCTTGAGCGGTGAGACGTTGTTCTAGTGTTTCCCGATGGCTTGGTGTTCATGGGCAGTGCTCTCTCTCTGCCTAACCGTGGTCCTGGTTCCTCTGTAGCGTTTGGGACGGGCAGGGACTGGCGGGTTGACGGTTGAGGACGATGACTGTCTTGGAGGCTGCTAGTTGACACAGAGGAGAGGATTCAACGGAATCTGACTGGGCATATCTCTTGTACATGCTGGGTCGTTACGGAGGTGAGTGAGGCAGGTGCAGTCTTCTTTGTTCTTCATCAATAACAGCCGTAGGTTGATTTGGACAGCGTGTTCAAGGCTTTTTCTAAAGAATGCTTGTTTGCAAGACATGGAGACAGACAGGATAATACATCAATTCGTTGGGGGATGGGGGGTCGGGAAATCACGATATTATAGAAATACCAGGGTTTGTGTTACATTGTAACGAGCCTCGTTTTTGTTCTTTTGTTTCAATAATGTTATGGTTGCCTATACCACATCTTGCTTTGTTTCCATATTCATTGTTGTAATATCCCCACCAAACACAATTATCACTTTGGTTTTTTATTTACTTACTTTTTAATTCGATATTAGGGCGTATAATTTCGCGCCACAGCATGTAAACAAAATAAGGGAATCGATTGCCGGCGTGCCCACTAACCTGCCCGCGCACTCCATCATTTGCCGGAAAGTCTCCTGTGCAATCTGACACTGTGTTGACAATCCAGCACATTGTACAGACCTAATGTAATTAGTACATCCAGCACATTGTACAGACCTAATGTAATTAGTACATCCAGCACAAACATAGCAGATGGCTTTTTAAAATCGTTTTATCAGCATACCTTGGTTGTTTATTTATTTCAGTCTCTCTCTCTCTCTATGTGTGTAACAGTATGATGTTGGTTATGATTAGGGTCATTAGGTGTCACCATCTGGATGAGGTTGGGTCTGTTTAGGTCAAGTTTAAACGGGAAAACAACAGTCCTGACACCCTGAAACTTGCTTGGATTAACAGCTGAGGGTTGTAACCACTCTCAAATTCACACGCAGACCTATTGATGCAAGGACGGCGAATCCATGATATCAAAACGTTGTTTTTGACGCCCCTTCCAGACTGATCCTGAGAGCATTGTGTTTATGAATCTGTTGTCAAGGGGGACATGTTTTACACCGCTGTGCTTGGCAGTGTTTTGGGCTGCGGTTGTTACAGACAACAACATATAAGCTACCCTAAAGCAATGTGTTGTGAAAGAGCTCTTAAAACCATTTACATTTTTTAAAACATTCTATTGTTTGATGATTTCTATATGCCCTTCGTATGCCGAAGGCAGAATAAGTGCATTTTAATCAATACATTAGACAGGCTCAGCTTTAGGGATAGTGAGTGATGGATGAAGGAATGAATTGGGAATGTAAAATGGACGCTGCATGTAGGAGAGTGAAATGAACAGAGCTTAATGGTGTGAAATGGGGGAATTGTGTTTTTGCTGTGAAGATAGTTATGTAATAATGGGAGTGAGAGAGATAGAGAGAAGTGGGACTTGGAGATATGGAGAGTGGGAATGAGCGAGAGAGAGGTGGGACTTGGAGATAGAGAGTGAGAGAGAGAGGTGGGACTTGGAGATATGGAGAGTGGGAGTGAGAAAGAGAGAGGTGGGACTTGGAGATTGAGAGAGGTGGGACTTGGAGATTGAGAGAGGTGGGACTTGGAGATAGAGAGAGAGTGGGAGTGAGCGAGAGAGAGAGTGGGAGTGAGCGAGAGAGAGAGAGGTGGGACTTGGAGATAGAGAGAGAGAGTGGGTGTGAGCGAGAGAGAGGTGGGACTTGGAGATAGAGAGAGAGAGGTGGGACTTGGAGATAGAGAGAGAGAGGTGGGACTTGGAGATAGAGAGTGGGAGTGAGCGAGAGAGAGGTGGGACTTGGAGATAGAGAGAGAGAGGTGGGACTTGGAGATAGAGAGAGAGAGGTGGGACTTGGAGATAGAGAGAGTGTGTGTGAAAGACAGAGAGAGGGGGCGCATGGAGAGAGTGGTAGAACTATTAGAGAGAGGTAGAGAGGGATAGAAGGATAGAGGGAGAAAGTTGATTCTAATCCTACTAATCCACTTCACTGCTGTTTTTCCTACTAGCCACAGCTATACCTGGCAGCTTGCAGAGCCTCTTTATCCTGGGAGCTGAGGTCTGCAGACTCAACAGAACTTGAGCTCTGTATGACTGAGGATGTGGTGGTTTTATAGACAATATAATGTTTGTTTATTTGGCTGTTACAATCATCGCAACCGCTGCTCTTTCTGTTTTTACACTGAACAAAAATATGAACGCAACATATAAAGTATTTGTCCCATGTTTCATGAGCTGAAATAAAAGATCCCAGAAATGTTCCATACGCACAAAAAGCTTATTTCTGATTTGAACAAATTTGTTTACATCCCTGTTAGTGAGCATTTCTCCTTTGCCAAGATAATCCATCCACCTGACAGATGTGGCATATGAAGAAGCTGATTAAACAGCATGGTCATTACACAGGTGCACCTTGTGCTGGGGACAATAATAGGCCACTCTAAAATGTGCAGTTTTGTAACACAACACAATGCCACAGATGTCTCAAGTTTTGAGGGAGCGTACAATTGGCATGCTGACTGCAGGAATGTCCACCAGAGCTGTTGCCAGAGAATTGAATGTTCATTTCTCTGCCATAAGCCGCTGCCAACGGCATTTTTGAAAATTTGGCAGTACGTCCAACCGGCCTCAACCACAGACCATCTGTAACCACAGACCATCTGTAACCACAGACCATCTCAACCACAGACCATCTCAACCACATACCATCTCAACCACAGACCATCTCAACCACAGACCATCTCAACCACAGACCATCTGTAACCGGCTTCTTCACCTGAGGGATCGTCTGAGACCCGGACAGCTGAAGAACCTGTGGGTTTGAGCAACTGAAAATTTTCTACACAAACTGTCATAAACCATCTCAGGGAAGCTCATCTGCGTGCTCGTCTTCCTCACCAGGGTCTTGACCTGACTGCAGTTTGGCATCATAACCAACTTCAGTGGGCAAATGCTCACCTTCGATGGCCAATAGCACGCTGGAGAAGTGTACCGGGCAGACGCCAGACGTTTATGGCGTGTTGTGGGCAAGCGGTTTGCTAATGTCAACGTTGTGAACAGAGTGCCCCTGGTGGAGGTGGGGTTATGGTACGGGCAGGCTTAACCTACGGACAACGAACACAATTGCATTTTATCGATGGAAATTTGAATGATAGATACCATGACAAGATCTTGAAGCCTTTTTGTCGTGCCATTTATCTGCCGCCATCACCTCGTGTTTCAACATGATAACGCTCAGCCCCATGTTGCAAGAATCTGTACACAATTCTGTACACATGGCCTGCATACTCACCAGACATGTCACCCATTGAGCATGTTTGGGATGGTTTGTATTGATGTTTACGACAACGTGTTCCAGTTCCCGCCAATATCCAGAAACTTCACACAGTCATTGAAGAGGAGCGGGACAACATTCCACAGGCCGCAATCAACAGCCTGATCAACTCTATGTGAAGGAGATGTGTCGCGCTGCATTCAACAAACGGTGGTCACACCAGATACTGACTGGTTTTCTGATCCCCTACTTTTTTTTTTTAAGGCATCTGTGACCAACAGATGCATATTTATATTCCCATTAATGTGAAATTCATAGATTAGGGCCTAATTAATGTATTTGAATATACATCTTTGAAATTATTGCATGTAGCGTTTATATTTTTGTTCAGTGTATTATGATTCCATAGAACTTGTTGTGTATATGTTACCCCTTTGTATCCAGTCTGTCAGCAACATAGACAGGGACAGGTTTAAGGAAAGGGGGATACCTAGTCAGTTGTACAACTGAATGCCTTCAACTGAAATGTGTCTTCTTTAACCCAACCACTCTGAATCAGAGAGGTGGGGGGGGGGGGGGGGGGCTGCCTTATTCGTCTTCGGCGCCCGGGGAACAGTGGGTTAACTGCCTTGCTCAGCGACAGAATGACAGATGTTTACCTTGTCAGCTCGGGGATTCGATCCAGCAACCTTTCGGTTAATAGTCCAACATTCTAACCACTAGTACTGGTTTGAGTTAGAACTGTCACTTCGTCCCGTAGGAAAGGCTGTTCGTTATTGGTCCTCTATGTGGCAGGGTTCACCCCAGAGGAAAGGCTGTCCGTTATTGGTCCTCTATGTGGAAGGGTTCGCCCCAGAGGAAAGGCTGTCCGTTATTGGTCCTCTATGTGGCCGGGTTCGTCCCAGAGGAAAGGCTGTCCGTTATTGGTCCTCTATGTGACAGGGTTCGTCCCAGAGGAAAGGCTGTCCGTTATTGGTCCTCTATGTGGCCGGGTTCGTCCCAGAGGAAAGGCTGTCCGTTATTGGTCCTCTGTGGCAGGGTTCGTCCCAGAGGAAAGGCTGTCCGTTATTGGTCCTCTATGTGACAGGGTTCGTCCCAGAGGAAAGGCTGTCCGTTATTGGTCCTCTATGTGGCCGGGTTCGTCCCAGAGGAAAGGCTGTCCGTTATTGGTCCTCTATGTGGCCGGGTTTGTATAGGAAAGGCTGTCTGTTATTGGTCCTCTGTGTGGAAGGGTTCGTCCCAGAGGAAAGGCTGTCCGTTATTGGTCCTCTGTGGCAGGGTTCGTCCCAGAGGAAAGGCTGTCCGTTGTTGGTCCTCTATGTGGAAGGGTTCGCCCCAGAGGAAAGGCTGTCCGTTATTGGTCCTCTATGTGGCCGGTTCCCTTATAAAACAATAGCTCAGGGTCTTTTCACACCATGACCGTTACAGATTCTAGAATAGTCTACAGCAAGTGTGTCCAACTCATTCCATGGAGGTCCTGCTGGTTTTCGGTTTTTCCTTTCAATTAGACCTAGACAACCAGGTGAGGGGGAATTCCTTACTGAGACCTAGACAACCAGGTGAGGAGAGTTCCTTACTGAGACCTAGACAACCAGGTGAGGGGAATTCCTTACTGAGACCTAGACAACCAGGTGAGGGGGAATTCCTTACTGAGACCTAGACAACCAGGTGAGGAGAGTTCCTTACTGAGACCTAGACAACCAGGTGAGGGGGAATTCCTTACTGAGACCTAGACAACCAGGTGAGGAGAGTTCCTTACTGAGACCTAGACAACCAGGTGAGGGGGAATTCCTTACTGAGACCTAGACAACCAGGTGAGGGGGAATTCCTTACTGAGACCTAGACAACCAGGTGAGGAGGAATTCCTTACTGAGACCTAGACAACCAGGTGAGGGGGAATTCCTTACTGAGACCTAGACAACCAGGTGAGGGGGAATTCCTTACTGAGAACTAGACAACCAGGTGAGGGGAGTTCCTTACTGAGACCTAGACAACCAGGTGAGGGGAGTTCCTTACTGAGAACTAGACAACCAGGTGAGGGGAGTTCCTTACTGAGACCTAGACAACCAGGTGAGGGGAGTTCCTTACTGAGACCTAGACAACCAGGTGAGGAGAGTTCCTTACTGAGACCTAGACAACCAGGTGAGGGGGAATTCCTTACTGAGACCTAGACAACCAGGTGAGGGGAGTTCCTTACTGAGACCTAGACAACCAGGTGAGGGGGAGTTCCTTACTGAGACCTAGACAACCAGGTGAGGGGAGTTCCTTACTGAGACCTAGACAACCAGGTGAGGGGGAGTTCCTTACTGAGACCTAGACAACCAGGTGAGGGGAGTTCCTTACTGAGACCTAGATAACCAGGTGAGGGGGAATTCCTTACTGAGACCTAGACAACCAGGTGAGGGGAGTTCCTTACTGAGACCTAGACAACCAGGTGAGGGGAGTTCCTTACTGAGACCTAGACAACCAGGTGAGGGGGAATTCCTTACTGAGACCTAGACAACCAGGTGAGGGGAGTTCCTTACTGAGACCTAGACAACCAGGTGAGGGGAGTTCCTTACTGAGACCTAGACAACCATGTGAGGGGGAGTTCCTTACTGAGACCTAGACAACCAGGTGAGGGGGAATTCCTTACTGAGACCTAGACAACCAGGTGAGGGGAGTTCCTTACTGAGACCTAGACAACCAGGTGAGGGGGAGTTCCTTACTGAGACCTAGACAACCAGGTGAGGGGGAATTCCTTACTGAGACCTAGACAACCAGGTGAGGGGGAATTCCTTACTGAGACCTAGACAACCAGGTGAGGGGAGTTCCTTACTGAGACCTAGACAACCAGGTGAGGGGGAATTCCTTACTGAGACCTAGACAACCAGGTGAGGGGGAATTCCTTACTGAGACCTAGACAACCAGGTGAGGGGAGTTCCTTACTGAGACCTAGACAACCAGGTGAGGGGGAATTCCTTACTAATCAGTGACTTTAATTCAATCAAGGACAAGGCAGGAGCGAAAACCCGCAGACACTGGGCTCTCTGTGAAATGAGTTGGACACCAGTGCAGACACTGGGCTCTCTGTGAAATGAGTTGGACACCAGTGCAGACACTGGGCCCTCCGTGAAATGAGTTGGACACCAGTGCAGACACTGGGCTCTCTGTGAAATGAGTTGGACACCAGTGGTCTAGAGCAATGTATGGGTAATGGGTATAGTCTTGCTGTATGCATGCTAGCCTGGCTGCAGGTCTGGGGACGGAGAAGGGCTAGCCTGGCTGCAGGTCTGGGGACGGAGAAGGGCTAGCCTGGCTGCAGGTCTGGGGACGGAGAAGGGCTAGCCTGGCTGCAGGTCTGGGGACGGAGAAGGGCTAGCCTGGCTGCAGGTCCGGGGACGGAGAAGGGCTAGCCTGGCTGCAGGTCCGGGGACGGAGAAGGGCTAGCCTGGCTGCAGGTCTGGGGACGGAGAAGGGCTAGTCTGGCTGCAGGTCTGGGGACGGAGAAGGGCTAGCCTGGCTGCAGGTCTGGGGACGGAGAAGGGCTAGCCTGGCTGCAGGTCTGGGGACGGAGAAGGGCTAGCCTGGCTGCAGGTCTGGGGACGGAGAAGGGCTAGCCTGGCTGCAGGTCTGGGGAGGGAGAAGGGCTAGCCTGGCTGCAGGTCTGGGGACGGAGAAGGGCTAGCCTGGCTGCAGGTCTGGGGACGGAGAAGGGCTAGTCTGGCTGCAGGTCTGGGGATGGAGAAGGGCTAGCCTGGCTGCAGGTCTGGGGACGGAGAAGGGCTAGCCTGGCTGCAGGTCTGGGGACGTAGAAGGGCTAGCCTGGCTGCAGGTCTGGGGATGGAGAAGGGCTAGTCTGGCTGCAGGTCTGGGGACGGAGAAGGGCTAGCCTTGCTGCAGGTCTGGGGACGGAGAAGGGCTAGCCTGGCTGCAGGTCTGGGGACGGAGAAGGGCTAGCCTGGCTGCAGGTCTGGGGACGGAGAAGGGCTAGCCTGGCTGCAGGTCTGGGGACGGAGAAGGGCTAGCCTGGCTGCAGGTCTGGGGACGGAGAAGGGCTAGCCTGGCTGCAGGTCTGGGGACGGAGAAGGGCTAGACTGGCTGCAGGTCTGGGGACGGAGAAGGGATAGCCTGGCTGCAGGTCTGGGGACGGAGAAGGGATAGCCTGGCTGCAGGTCTGGGGACGGAGAAGGGATAGCCTGGCTGCAGGTCTGGGGACGGAGAAGGGCTAGCCTGGCTGCAGGTCTGGGGACGGAGAAGGGCTAGCCTGGTCCCAGATCTGTTTGTCCGTGGTCATTGTCACGCAGCTCTGGTCAAAAGTAGTGCGCTATGTAGTCAAAAAAGGTGCCATATGTGACAGTCACTGACTAGTATCTTGATGTCCTGGTCTGTCCCGGTCCTGGTCTGTCCCTGGTCCTGGTCTGGTCCTGATCTGGTCCTTAGCCTGGTCCTGATCTGGTCCTTGGCCTGGTCCTGGTCTGGTCCTGATCTGGTCCTGATCTGGTCCTTGGCCTTGGCCTGGTCCTGGTCTGGTCCTGATCTGGTCCTTAGCCTGGTCTTGATCTGGTCCTGGTCTGGTCCTGATCTGGTCCTTGGCCTGGTCCTGATCTGGTCTGGTCCTTGGCCTGGTCCTGGTCTGGTCCTGATCTGGTCCTTGATCTGGTCCTTGATCTGGTCCTTGATCTGGTCCTTGATCTGGTCCTTGGCCTGGTCCTGGTCCTTGGCCTGATCTGGTCCATGGCCTGGTCCTGGTCTGGCCCAGGCTAAACAGTGAGCTGTCCAGTAATCCTCTTTACGTTTCTGTCACGTCCTCAGTACTAACCTGGGATTTACAGGGTTCAACTGGGGAGATAGATGGATACCTGTGTCTTGCTGCTCCACATTGGACTAGGGCTAACATAGTGGCTGTATGGTTAACACAGTGGGATGGCTAACATCGTGAGACTGGCTGTATGGTTAACACAGTGGGCTAGGGATAACATATTGAGAATGTCTGTATGGTTAACACAGTGGGATGGCTAACAAAACCCTGTATATATACTACATGGCCAAAAGTATGCTCGTTGAACATCTCATTCCAAAATCATCGGCATTAATATGGAATTGGTCCCCCCCTTTGCTGCTATAACAGCCTCCACTCTTCTGGGAAGGCTTTCCACTAGATATTGAAGCATTGCTGCATGGGATCTTGCCTTGTGGTGGTGGGCATGGTCATGCTGAAACAAGAAAGGGCCTTCCCCAAACTGTTGGTACAAAGTTGGAAGCACAGAATAATCTAGAATGTCATTGTATGCTGTAGATGAATGATTTGCCTTCACTAGAATTAAGGGGCCTAGTCCTAACCATGAAAAACAGCCCCAAACCATTATTCCTCCTCCACCAAATTTTGCCTTTGGCACTATGCCAAACCCAGATTCGTCCGTCGGACTGCCAGATGGTGAAGTGTGATTCATCCAAGAGTCCAATGGCGGCGAGCTTCACATGAAGCTCCCGACGAACAGTTATTGTGCTGAAGTTGCTTCCAGAGGCAGTTTGGAACTTGGTAGTGCGGTTTGCGACCGAGGACAGAACATTTTTACGCGCTACGCGCTACAGCACCTGGTGATCCCATTCTGTGAGCTTGTGTGGCCTACCACTTCGCGGCTGAGCCATTGTTGCTCCTAGAAGTTTCCAATTCACAGTAGCAGCACTTACAGTTGACCGGGGCAGCTCTAGCAGGGCAGAAATTTGATGAACTGACTTGTTGGAAAGGTGATATCCTAAGACGGTGCCACGTTGAAAGTCACTGAGCTCTTTAGTATGGGCCATTCCACGGCCAATGTTTTGTCTATGACGATTGCATGGCTGTGTGCTCGATGTTATACACCTGTCAGCAACGGGTGTGGCTGAAATAGCCGATGACAAAGTGAAAACAGGTTTTTAGAAATTTTTGCAAATGTGTTAAAAATATAAAACAGATACCTTATTTACATAAGTATTCAGACCCTTTGCTATGCGACTTGAAATTGAGCTCAGGTGCATCCTGTTTCCATTGATCATCCTTGAGATGTTTCTACGACTTGATTGGAGTCCACCTGTGGTAAATTCAATTAATTGGACATGGTTTGGAAAGGCACACACCTGTCTATATAAGGTCCCACAGTTGACAGTGCATGTCAGAGCAAAAACCAAGTCATGAGGTCGAAGGAATTGTCCGGAGAGCTCCGAGACAGGATTGTGTCGATGCACAGATCTGGGGAAGGGTACCAAAACATTTCTGCAGCATTGAAGGTCCCCAAGAACACAGTGGCCTGTATCATTCTTAAATGGAAGAAGTCTGGAACCACCAAGACTCTTCCTAGAGCTGGCCGTCCGGCCAAACTGAGCAATCGGGGGAGAAGGGCCATGGTCAGGGAGGTGACCAAGAACCCGAAAGTCACTCTGACAGAGCTCCAGAGTTCTTCTGTGGAGATGGAAACACCTTACAGAAGGACAACCATCTCTGCAGCCCTCCACCAATCAGACCTTTAAGGTAGAGTGGTCAGATGGAAGCCACTCCTCAGTAAAAGGCAAATGACAGCCCACTTGGAGTTTGCCAAAAGGCACCAAAAGGGCTCTCGGACCATTAGAAAAAAGATTATCTGGTCTGATGAAACCAAGATTGAATACTTTTTCCTGAATGCCAAGCGTCACGCCTGGAGTAAACATGGCACCATCCCCACGGTGAAGCATGGTGGTGGCAGCATCATGCTGTCGGGATGTTTGTCAGTGGCAGGGACTGGGAGACTAGTCAGGATCGAGGGATAGATGAACAGAGCAAAGTACAGAGATGTCATTGATGAAAACCTGCTCTAGAGTGCTCAGGACCTCAGACTGGGGTGAAGGTTCACCTTCCAACACGACAACGACCCTAAGCACACAGCCACGACAACGCAGGACTGGCTTTGGGACAAATCTCTGAATGTCCTTGAATGGCCCCATCCAACCTGACAGAGCTTCAGAGGATCTTCAGAGAAGAATTGGAGAAACTCCACAAGGTGTGCCAAGCTTGTAGCGTCTGTATCTCTGTGGTGATGTAACTCTGTAACATCTCTAGATGTTCTGTGTCTCTATTTGTTAACAAGCCTGTATCAGAGTGTTTTATATCCAATAGTAAAAATAATATGCATATATTAGCATCTGGGACAGAGTAGGAGGCAGTTCACCATGGGCACGCAATTCATCCAAAAGTGAAAATGCTGCCCCCTATCATAAAGAAGTTAACAAGCCTGTATCAGACAGTAGATTGGTAGTACCCATGCTATACAGCAGCTGCTTAGACAGTGTTGATATCATCAAAACGTTCAATGCTATGTTCATAATAAAAAAGGACAATAAGCTCTATTATTTAAAGACAGTACAATTTAATAATGGAAATCATCACTCTCGAGGTTAAGTTTTCAAATTCGAATGAAGAGCAGTGAAGCACAATATTAGTAAACCCAGGAAAATGTGTCCCATATCTCTCCAATGCATCTCCTTCTCTCTCACACACCCTGCTGCTCTCATTACAAAGGGAGTCTGGCCAAATGTCTATTCTGCCTGCCTGCATGGTGCCGGTTGCGGAAGCTAGGCCTGCGTCCCAAATGGCACCCTAATCCCTATATAGTGCACTACTTTGGATCAGAGCCATATAGGCCCTATTCCCTATATAGTGCACTACTTCGGACCAGAGCCATATGGGCGCCATTTGGGACGCAGCCTGAGGCTGAATTGTCATGTTGCCCAGAACCTGTGAATATGTTGCCTGTCTATCGCTGTCAGGATTTGAAACTCAACCCCAAGAAGCAGGGCAACTGGGAGAGACCTAATGTCAGGTTCTGGGACTTAACCCCAAGAAGCAGGGCAGCTGGGAGAGACCTAATGTCAGGTTCTGGGACTCAACCCCAAGAAGCAGGGCAGCTGGGAAGTACCTAATGTCAGGTTCTGGGAGTCAACCCCAAGATGCAGGGCACCTGGGAAGTACCTAATGTCAGGTTCTGGGAGTCAAACCCAAGAAGCAGGGCAGCTGGGAGAGACCTAATGTCAGGTTCTGGGAGTCAACCCCAAGAAGCAGGGCAGCTGGGAGAGACCTAATGTCAGGTTCTGGGACTCAACCCCAAGAAGCAGGGCAGCTGGGAGAGACCTAATGTCAGGTTCTGGGAGTCAACCCCAAGAAGCAGGGCAGCTGGGAGAGACCTAATGTCAGGTTCTGGGAGTCAACCCCAAGAAGCAGGGCAGCTGGGAGAGACCTAATGTCAGGTTCTGGGACTCAACCCCAAGAAGCAGGGCAGCTGGGAGAGACCTAATGTCAGGTTCTGGGACTCAACCCCAAGAAGCAGGGCACCTGGGAAGTACCTAATGTCAGGTTCTGGGACTTAACCCCAAGAAGCAGGGCACCTGGGAAGTACCTAATGTCAGGTTCTGGGACTTAACCCCAAGAAGCAGGGCACCTGGGAAGTACCTAATGTCAGGTTCTGGGACTTAACCCCAAGAAGCAGGGCAGCTGGGAGAGACCTAATGTCAGGTTCTGGGAGTCAACCCCAAGACGCAGGGCACCTGGGAAGTACCTAATGTCAGGTTCTGGGACTCAACCCCAAGAAGCAGGGCACCTGGGAAGTACCTAATGTCAGGTTCTGGGACTCAACCCCAAGACGCAGGGCACCTGGGAGAGACCTAATGTCAGGTTCTGGGACTCAACCCCAAGAAGCAGGGCACCTGGGAAGTACCTAATGTCAGGTTCTGGGACTCAACCCCAAGAAGCAGGGCACCTGGGAAGTACCTAATGTCAGGTTCTGGGAGTCAAACCCAAGAAGCAGGGCACCTGGGAAGTACCTAATGTCAGGTTCTGGGAGTCAAACCCAAGAAGCAGGGCACCTGGGAAGTACCTAATGTCAGGTTCTGGGAGTCAAACCCAAGAAGCAGGGCACCTGGGAGAGACCTAATGTCAGGTTCTGGGACTCAACCCCAAGATGCAGGGCACCTGGGAAGTACCTAATGTCAGGTTCTGGGAGTCAAACCCAAGAAGCAGGGCAGCTGGGAGAGACCTAATGTCAGGTTCTGGGACTCAACCCCAAGAAGCAGGGCACCTGGGAAGTACCTAATGTCAGGTTCTGGGAGTCAACCCCAAGAAGCAGGGCACCTGGGAAGTACCACTTAAGTCCACTTAAGTTGAGTTATCACTTAGTTATACAGTACATTGATGTCAAAGTGAAATTTTGACTTCAAGCTGGAATCCTTAATGGTGAAACTGTCACGTCCGTTTGCGATTTTATAACAAGAAATAACGAACACAGTTTTTTTTTTCTCACTTTGACATCATTGCACGTGTGATAGAAGAGCAGAACATGTGACTCATTTCAGGAAACTAGGCGTATGTCACGTATCATTACTTGACAGGAGAGGCATTAGAATGTAAACATTTATTTTTTATCAAAATGCATTTTTTTTGGCAGAAATGCCTTCTGGAACGTGAACTTTCATGTGCCTTAATAACAAACTTGTATGTAATCTGTCATTATAAATACAATTGTTAAATTATGATCCTAGTTGGTTTAGCCACGGACAAAAACAGGAACCTTGCCGCTAGCCATGATTGGCTGAGATAATAGGTGGGCTGGACATGCTGAGAGATGAGTTGGGATTGGTCTGCCATGTAGTACGCTTCTGTCTATAATATGAGCTGGTCAGTATGTGTAGGTGATCCTTTCCTCCGCTTCATTAACAAAACAAACAAACCAAAAAATGGACGTTGGAGCGGTTTTCCCTACTGCGGATCCATCTATAAGTGGAAGTATATAACCCATAAGGAAAGAGTGGAGTCATTCTCTTTCTCTCCCTCTCGGCCCCATCCTCCTCTCTCTCTATCTCTCTCT
Organism: Salvelinus namaycush; assembly: GCF_016432855.1. NCBI lineage: Eukaryota > Metazoa > Chordata > Actinopteri > Salmoniformes > Salmonidae > Salvelinus > Salvelinus namaycush. The sequence goes on along the minus strand of NC_052325.1, from coordinate 1,111,979 downwards.
GCCCCTTTCCATCCTCCTCTCTCTGCCCCTTTCCATCCTCCTCTCTCTGCCCCTGTCCATCCTCCTCTCTCTCTCTCTCTATCTCTCTCTGCCCCTTTCCATCCTCCTCTCTCTCTCTCTATCTCTCTCTGCCCCTTTCCATCCTCCTCTCTATCTCTCTCTGCCCTTTTCCATCCTCCTCTCTCTCTCTCTATCTCTCTCTGCCCCTTTCCATCCTCCTCTCTCTGCCCCTGTCCATCCTCCTCTCTCTCTCTATCTCTCTCTGCCCCTTTCCATCCTCCTCTCTCTCTCTATCTCTCTCTGCCCCTTTCCATCCTCCTCTCTCTCTCTCTATCTCTCTCTCTGCCCCTTTCCATCCTACTCTCTCTCTCTCTCTCTGCCCCTTTCCATCCTCCAACCTCTGCCCCTGTCCATCCTCCTCTCTCTCTCTCTATCTCTCTCTGCCCCTGTCCATCCTCCTCTCTCTCTCTCTATCTCTCTCTGCCCCTGTCCATCCTCCTCTCTCTCTCTCTCTCTCTCTATCTCTCTCTGCCCCTGTCCATCCTCCTCTCTCTCTCTCTATCTCTCTCTGCCCCTTAACATCCTCCTCCTCTCTCTCTATCTCTCTCTCTGCCCCGTTCCGTCCTCCTCCTCTCTCTCTATCTCTCTCTCTCTGCCCCGTTCCGTCCTCCTCCTCTCTCTCTCTCTCTCTCTCTCTGCCCCGTTCCGTCCTCCTCCTCTTTCTCTCTCTCTGCCCCGTTCCGTCCTCCTCCTTTCTCTCTATCTCTCTCTGCCCCATCCTCCTTTCTCTCTATCTCTCTCTGCCCCATCCTCCTTTCTCTCTATCTCTCTCTGCCCCTTTCCATCCTCCTCCTTTCTCTCTCTCTCTCTGCCCCTTTCCATCCTCCTCTCTCTGCCCCATTCCCTCCTCCTCCTCTCTCTCTCTGCCCCATTCATCTCTCTCTCTGCCCCATTCTTCTCTCTCTCTGCCCCGTTCCGTCCTCCTCCTCTCTCTCTCTCTCTCTGCCCCGTTCCATCCTCCTCCTTTCTCTCTATCTCTCTCTGCCCCATCCTCCTTTCTCTTTATCTCTCTCTGCCCCTTTCCATCCTCCTCCTTTCTCTCTCTCTCTCTCTGCCCCTATCCATCCTCCTCTCTCTGCCCCATTCCCTCCTCCTCTCTCTCTCTGCCCCATTCTTCTCTCTCTCTGCCCCATTCTTCTCTCTCTCTGCCCCATTCCGTCCTCCTCTCTCTCTATCTCTCTCTCTCTGCCCCGTTCCGTCCTCCTCTTCTCTCTCTCTCTCTCTCTGCCCCGTTCCATCCTCCTCCTTTCTCTCTATCTCTCTCTGCCCCATCCTCCTTTCTCTCTATCTCTCTCTGCCCCATCCTCCTTTCTCTCTATCTCTCTCTGCCCCTTTCCATCCTCCTCCTTTCTCTCTCTCTCTCTGCCCCTTTCCATCCTCCTCTCTCTGCCCCATTCCCTCCTCCTCCTCTCTCTCTCTGCCCCATTCTTCTCTCTCTCTGCCCCATTCTTCTCTCTCTCTGCCCCATTCCGTCCTCCTCTCTCTCTATCTCTCTCTCTCTGCCCCGTTCCGTCCTCCTCCTCTCTCTCTCTCTGCCCCGTTCCATCCTCCTCCTTTCTCTCTATCTCTCTCTGCCCCATCCTCCTTTCTCTCTATCTCTCTCTGCCCCTTTCCATCCTCCTCCTTTCTCTCTCTCTCTCTCTGCCCCTATCCATCCTCCTCTCTCTGCCCCATTCCCTCCTCCTCTCTCTCTCTGCCCCATTCTTCTCTCTCTCTGCCCCATTCCGTCCTCCTCTCTCTCTATCTCTCTCTCTCTGCCCCGTTCCGTCCTCCTCTTCTCTCTCTCTCTCTCTCTGCCCCGTTCCATCCTCCTCCTTTCTCTCTATCTCTCTCTGCCCCATCCTCCTTTCTTTCTATCTCTCTCTGCCCCATCCTCCTTTCTCTCTATCTCTCTCTGCCCCTTTCCATCCTCCTCCTTTCTCTCTCTCTCTCTCTGCCCCTTTCCATCCTCCTCTCTCTGCCCCATTCCCTCCTCCTCCTCTCTCTCTCTGCCCCATTCTTCTCTCCCTCTGCCCCATTCTTCTCTCTCTCTGCCCCATTCCGTCCTCCTCTCTCTCTCTCTTCCCTGTTCCCTCCTCCTCTCTCTCTCTTCCATGTTCCCTCCTGCTCCCATCCTCCTCTCTCCCTCTCGGCCCCATCCTCCTCCTCATATCTTCCTCTCTCCTTTCCATCCATCCTCTCTGTCTCTGTCTCTGTTTCTGTCTCTCTCTCTCTTTTCCCTGTTCCATCCTCCTCTCTCTCTCTCTCTCTCTCTGCCCGGTTCCATCTTCCTAACTCTCTCTTCCCTGTTCCCTCCTCTTCCCATCCTCCACTCTCCCTCTCGGCCCCATCCTCCTCACATCTTCCTCTCTCCTTCTGCTTCAGTGAGTGCCAGAGCCTGTTGAGGGCTCGACCAGGGCCAGGAATAGCTTCTCAGTGGAGGCTCTGTCTGTATGGGCTTTGTGTGTCTCTCGCTCTCTCTCTCGCTCTCTCGCTCTCTCTGTGCGCGCACGCTGCCGGGGAAAACCACTAAACCGTTTTGATTGGTACAAAAAAAGTACATGGCACTGGGTCAGCCAGCCCTCTCAATGTGCTCTCATCCCGAGAAGAGAGAACGCCCGCAGCAGCTTTAATGCCTCCTAGCCTCCCTACAAATAATTTTGTCTCATTTGCAGAAAGCTGAATATTTCACTGTGTTGAGTTATATCCTGTTTTATTAACTGTACAATGGACCACTATTAACACGACACTCAACACATTCTAGTTGAACTAATTAAGGTTAAGTAACTGTTTCCACAGCCTTTTTTTTTAAAGTGTACTTCACTTTTTGATCAAAGTGTTACCTGAACTTAAAATGTTTAGTTGACCCAAACTTAGCTGTCAACTTGAGAAAATTCAGTCAACTGAAAATGATGTTTTCTCAACTTGTCTCACATGTTCATTCAACTAGAAATTATTATTTGGGAAAATCTTCACAACAACAAAAAAAAAATCTGTGAAACTACTTACTCACACTGTGCTTTTGACATACGATGTTTTCAACTGACATATTTCACACACGTTGACATACATGGTTATACATGGAATATTATTCAACATGTCCTCAACTGGGATTTGAACACACAACCTATTGGTTCACGACATCTTCCTGCTATGCCTCCATGTCTGTGACTGATTTCACCCGTATTTTGCACTTCTCAACTCTGTTAAAAGAACACTTTAAGAAAAACTATTGTATTTATCATAGTGATGAAGGAGTGTCATTAAAATGGAAAACTATTCCCCACCAACATAAGACAACTATACTGAAAACCCCTAAAATTACTCAATTACTGTAAGTAAATCAATCAATCCAATAAATAAATCAAATGTATTTATAAAGCCCAGACTAAAACCCCAAACAGCAAGCAATGCAGGTGTAGAAGCACGGTGGCTAAGGAGAAACTCCCTAGAAAGGTATGAACCTAGAGAGGAACCAGGCTATGACGGGTGGCCAGTCTTCTTCTGGCTGTGCCGGGTGGAGTTTGAACATCTTGGCCATGCACTGTTATAAACGTTCATAGATGACCAGCAGGGTCAAAAAATTATAATCTCAGTGGTTGTAGAGGGTGCAACAGGTCAGCGCCTCAGGAGTAAATGTCAGTTGGCTTTTTCATAGCATTCAGAGTTAGAGACAGCGGGTGTGGTAGAGCGAGAGAGAGTCGAAAACAGCAAGTCCGGGACAAGGTAGCTTGTCCGGTGAACAGGTCAGGGTTCCATAGCCGCAGGTAGAACATTTGAATGTAAATCAAATCAATGATGAGAGAATAGTCAGACAAACTGACACGGACATGGTGCAGTAACGGGAAGATCGGAATGATGTGAACCAAGAGATTGTGCGTTCAAATCTCACATCAGGACATGTTGAATCATAATTACTGTCTAAATGAACATGCACAGTGTAATTATGTATGTCAACCAGTGTCAAATATCTAAGTTGAAAACATTATGTTAAAACCACTGAGTGTGTAACCAGTTGCACAGCCATTTTGTTTTTTTAGTTAAGATGCCCAAACAATAGTTGAAAGAACATATCAGACAAGTTAAGCAAACATATCAATTTATGTTGATGGAATTTTTGGCCATGTTTGTTTCAAGTAGGAGTTAAGTTTGGGCCAACTAATAATGTTAAATTCAGGTAACTGTCATGCCCTGGCCATAGAGAGGCTTTTGTTCTCTATTTTGGTTAGGCCAGGGTGTGACTAGGGTGGGCATTCTAGTTTCTTTATTTCTATGTTTTCTGTTTCTATGTTTTGGCCGGGTATGGTTCTCAATCAGGGACAGCTGTCTATCGTTGTCTCTGATTGGGAATCATACTTAGGCAGCCTGTTTTGCCACCTTAGTTGTGGGTAGTTGTCTGTGTTAGTGGCCTGTATAGCCCTAGTCAGCTTCACGTTCGTTTTTTGTTGTTTCTTATTTTTGTTTGGCGACATTCATAATAAAAAGAAATGTACGCTCACCACTCTGCACCTTGGTCACGGTCATTTCCACCATGACGACGGTCGTGACAGTAACACTTTTAACCGAGAAGTTATGTAAACAAAAAAAAACGTCTGTGGGACCAGTTACTTAAAGATGAGCTATGCAGAAATCTCTTTGCCATTTCCTAGTTCGCCTAATTTCAGTTTGGGACAAAACAATCAAGTAGAGAATCATTGTTCCATCTAATTGCTGTGAATATATATTTCCCAGAACCCAAAAATATTGTGTTTTCAGCTGTTTTGAAGCTGGTGCACAAAATCGAAAGTAAAGACAAAAAAAAAAACGAAACTTAAACACGGGAAGCATAGAAATAGGGAACATAGAACAGATCTACCACTTCTTAGAGTTGATTTCAGTACGTGACAGATCTATAACTCACATTTCTATGTGCATTTTGAGTAACAATTAGTTGAAACAACTATAATTTACAGTGTACATTATTGCATATATTTGATGAATAAATAAAATGGTCTTTGATGATGGTACACACACACACACGGGCTGCTCCGTTCTGAAAATAACCCTGTCCTATAAAAGAACAATAGCTTCTATCTGGCTCGCAGGTGCTAGTCCAGAGTGAGGGGTCTGGTGTACTCATAGTGTACTCATAGTGTACTCATAGTGTACTCATCGTGTACTCATAGTGTACTCATAGTGTACTCATAGTGTACTCATCGTGTACTCATCGTGTACTCATCGTGTACTCATAGTGTACTCATAGTGTACTCATCGTGTGATCATCGTGTACCGTGTGACTCCCCTATAGACTGTTGGTCTCTTGGAGAAAGGGATACTGTAGAAGAAGACTGTCATGAAAGACCCCAGATGACCTATTGATTGACACTGTTATTTTCCTTCTAGAACCTTTAAAAAAAACATTTAACCTGGGAAGACTGTATTTTTGACTGTATCTTTTATTTATTGCATGTGTAACTGTGTTGTTGTTTGTGTCGAACTGCTTTGCTTTATCTTGGCCAGGTCGCAGTTGTACATGAGAACTTGTTCTCAACTAGCCTACCTGGTTAAATAAAGGTGAAATAAAATAAATAAAAGACCCTTGAGGTGAGAAACCTATTTTGTCAGGGGATCTACTCACTTCCTCAGGGTGAGAGAACGAGCCACTTCTAGAGTAAGCCAATAATAACAGGCAGATTCGACAAGACTGATTCATCTCTGAAAAGACGGATGCATCTTCAGATCTGGACAGTCATCTACAAGGCTGGGTTATAGACGACACCATTTAAATAATAATAAAATAGTATCTCTCTATGAGGTAGACACTGACGTTTAGCTACAGGAGCAGGGATTTGTTTTGTCCATTTTGTTTATTTGAGCGTAGTCATAAACCAGACAGGAATGGATGACATGGGAAGGGAAAAGGGGGATACCTAGTCAGTTGTACAACTGAATGCCTTCAACTGAAATGTGTCTTCCGCATTTAACCCAACCCCTCTGAATCAGAGGGGTGCAGGGGGGGCTGCCTTAACCGACATCCATGTCTTCGGCGCCCGGGGAACAGTGGGTTAACTGCCTTGTTCAGGGGCAGAACGACAGATTTTCACCTTGTCAACTCAGGGATTCGATCTAGCAACCTTTCGGTTACTAGTCCAACGCTTTAACCACTAGGTTACCTGCCGCCCCAAACTTATGTTTGTCAAACTAGATTAGGTCTCTAAGTAGAGTCGCAATTCAATGATGTCCTATCTGTCTCGCTAAGTTACCGTGTAATTCAATGATGTCCTATCTCTCTCGCTAAGTTACCGTGTAATTCAATGATGTCCTATCTGTCTCGCTAAGTTACCATGTAATTTAATGATGTCCTATCTGTCTCGCTAAGTTACCATGTAATTTAATGATGTCCTATCTGTCTCGCTAAGTTACCGTGTAATTCAATGATGTCCTATCTGTCTCGCTAAGTTACCATGTAATTTAATGATGTCCTATCTGTCTCGCTAAGTTACCGTGTAATTCAATGATGTCCTATCTGTCTCGCTAAGTTACCATGTAATTTAATGATGTCCTATCTGTCTCGCTAAGTTACCATGTAATTTAATGATGTCCTATCTGTCTCGCTAAGTTACCATGTAATTTAATGATGTCCTATCTGTCTCGCTAAGTTACCATGTAATTTAATGATGTCCTATCTGTCTCGCTAAGTTACCATGTAATTTAATGATGTCCTATCTGTCTCGCTAAGTTACCATGTAATTTAATGATGTCCTATCTGTCTCGCTAAGTTACCATGTAATTTAATGATGTCCTATCTGTCTCGCTAAGTTACCGTGTAATTTAATGATGTCCTATCTGTCTCGCTAAGTTACCGTGTAATTTAATGATGTCCTATCTGTCTCGCTAAGTTACCGTGTAATTTAATGATGTCCTATCTGTCTCGCTAAGTTACCATGTAATTTAATGATGTCCTATCTGTCTCGCTAAGTTACCATGTAATTTAATGATGTCCTATCTGTCTCGCTAAGTTACCGTGTAATTCAATGATGTCCTATCTGTCTCGCTAAGTTACCGTGTAATTTAATGATGTCCTATCTGTCTCGCTAAGTTACCGTGTAATTCAATGATGTCCTATCTGTCTCATTAAGTTACCGTGTAATTCAATGATGTTCTACACTGATCAAAAATATGAACGCAACATGTAAAGTGTTGGTCCCAGGTTCCATGTGTTGAAATAAAAGATCCCATTTTCCATATACACAAAAATATTATTTCTGTAAAATGTTGTACACAAATTTGTAAATATCCCTGTTAATTAGCATTTCTCCTTTTGCCAAGATAATCCATCTACCTACCTGACAGGTGTGGCATATCAAGAAGCTGATTAAACAGCATGATCATTACACAGGTGCCCCTTGTGCCTGGGACAATAAAAGGCCACTCTAAAATGTGCAGTTTTGTCACAACACAATGCCACAGATGTCTAAAGTTTGAGTGTGCAGGTGGCATGCTGACTGATAGAATGTCCACCAGAGCTGTTGCCAGAAAACTGAATGTTAATTTCTCTACCATAATCCGCCTCCAACGTTGTTTTAGAGAATTTGGCAGTACGTCCAACCAGCCTCACGACCGCAGACCACGTGTATGGCGTTGTGTGGGCGAGCGCTTTGTTGATGTCAACGTTGTGAACAGAGTGCACCATGGTGACGGTGTGGTTATGGTTTGGGCAGGCATAATTTACGGACAACGACCACAATTGTTCTATCCGTCTCGTTAAGTTACCACACCTGTTAGTTACCACACCGATTAGTTACCGCACCTGTTAGTTACCGCACCTGCTAGTTACCGCACCTGCTAGTTACCGCACCTGCTAGTTACCGCACCTGCTAGTTACCGCACCTGCTAGTTACCGCACCTGCTAGTTACCGCACCTGCTAGTTACCGCACCTGTTTGTTACCGCACCTGTTAGTTACCGCACCTGTTAGATACCACACCTGTAATATATTACATTCAGACAATGGAGAGGAATACTAGAGAAAATGACTGGTAATATACTGACAAACCACAGTGTGTATTTAGTATCTACCACACACACACACACACACACACACACACACACACACACATCGGGAGTATTTCTCTACACCATTTCTTCACGGAAGGCTACCTCAGGACACACACACACACACACACACACACACACACACACACACACAAGTGACTTGGATGGGAACTGCTCCGCTCAGATAGTGAGAGAATTCAGTTCCCATCCAAGTCACTAGTAAGATAATCCACATCCTGCTGCAGGGTTTAAAGCTGCAGCAGCTCCCTACAAGATTAGCTGTGTTTAATCACCTCACGTTCCTACCATATTGCCCAGGAATGGGCAACTTTGATGGGGGTGAACTCATCATGAGGGTCCATAGTGGTCTGCATACCAACACATACAAATCAAATCAAAGTTTATTTGTCACGTGCGCCGAATACAACAGGTGTAGTAGACGTTACAGTGAAATGCTTACTTACAAGCTCTAACCAATGGTGCGTGAAAAAAGGTATGTGTGTGTGTGTGTGTGTGTGTGTGTGTGTGTGTGTGTGTGTGTGTGTGTGTGTGTGTGTGTGTGTGTGTGGGTAAGTAAAGAAATAAAACAACAGTAAAAAGACATTTGAAAATAAGAGTAGCAAGGCTATATACAGACACCGGTTAGTTGGGCGTATTGAGGTAGTATGTACATGTAGGTATCGTTAAAGTGACTATACATATATGATGAACAGGGAGTAGCAGTAGCGTAAAAGGAGGGGTTGGTGGGAGGTGGGACACAATGCAGATAGCCCAGTTAGCCAATGTGCAGGAGCACTGGTTGGTCGGGACAATTGAGGTCGTATGTACATGGATGTATAGTTAAAGTGACAATGTATATAAGATAAACAGAGAGTAGCAGCAGCGTAAAAGAGGGGTTGGCGGGAGGTGGGACTGTAATCAACCTATTTGTGCATTGGAACTACTTAACTCTCTTTAACTAAATGTTTTATACCAGTAACATTTTATTTAACGAGGCAAGTCAGTTAATTAGAACAAATTCTTATTTACAATGACGGCCTACACCGGCCAAGCCCGGGCGACGCTGGGCCAATTGTGCACCTCCCTATGGGACTCCCAATCACGGCCAGTTGTGATTTCCTTGAATGCTAAAAATGTTTTGCCATTGGGTGTTGAGAAAATGTTGCAGTTTTAAAGTAAGTTTTCTGCAAATCTACACATTTTGCCATGGGGCGGAGAAAACAAATGTGCAATGTTATAGCTAATTTCCTGCAATTCTACAAATTTTATCATGGACTTGAGATAATGTTTTGCAGTTTTAAAGCTAATGTCCTGCAATGTTATACATTTTGCCATGACCTATGTCATGTTAATATTATATCTGAATGAGAGTGACTGACAAAGTCAAGGCAGGCCCCCTGGAGGTCAGGGCCCCTGGGCACATGCCCTGTGTGCCCGGATGGTATTCCGTCGATTACTACAAATGTAGATAGCTGGCTAGGTTAACTTACCAATCTAACCATTGTTACAGTGACTGTCAGTGACATAACAAGATAAAAACTGCACAACCAAATTTATAAATTATATCTTGGTGTGTATTCTACTATTCTGTCAACAGTAAGTTGAGACCCAGACTGAGTTCCTTTTGTTTTTGGTTAAGGGCCCCCGTTTTTGGATATTGATCCGCAGGCCTACAAAAAGGGGGCATGTGGCCTGCAGTACGCCAGTTGCTCATCCCTGCTATGACCCTATAACCGTGTGTGTGTGTGTGTGTGTATACCTTATAACCCTGGTCCTGGAACACTTAGGAATACATCACATGGAATGAAATGAAACCTCTTGACAGTTCAGTAATATCTAACAAATTACACAACATATACCCAATACACACAAATCTAAGTAGAAATGAATTAAGAATATATAAATATGGAAGAGCAATATCAGAGCGGAACGGACTAAGATACAGTAGAATAGTATAGAAAACAGTATATACATATGAGATGAGTAATGCCAGATATGTAAACATTAAGTGACTAAGATACAGTAGAATAGTATAGAAAACAGTATATACATATGAGATGAGTAATGCCAGATATGTAAACATTAAGTGACTGAGATACAGTATAGAATACAGTATATACACATGAGATGAGTAATACCAGATATTTAAACATTATTAAGTGACTAAGATACAGTATAGAATACAGTATATACACATGAGGTGAGTAATGCCAGATATGTAAACATTAAGTGACTAAGATACAGTATAGAATACAGTATATACACATGAGATGAGTAATGCCAGATATGTAAACATTAAGTGACTAAGATACAGTATAGAATACAGTATATACACATGAGATGAGTAATGCCAGATATGTAAACATTAAGTGACTAAGATACAGTATAGAATACAGTATATACACATGAGGTGAGTAATGCCAGATATGTAAACATTAAGTGACATTGGATATGTACATAGAAATACAGCAAAGTTTGCCCTTAAAAGTATGTCAAGTATTCAGCAGTTTAGCAGACTGCTGATGTTAGCCTACTTACAGTATGTTTCTGCTCTGCATCATGCAGCAATACACCTGTTACTGTAAAATATAATGCAGCAATACACCTGTTACTGTAAAATATAATGCAGCAATACACCTGTTACTGTAAAATATAATGCAGCAATACACCTGTTACTGTAAAATATAATGCAGCAATACACCTGTTACTGTAAAATATAATGCAGCAATACACCTGTTACTGTAAATATAATGCAGCAATACACCTGTTACTGTAAAATATAATGCAGCAATACACCTGGGCTGTTACTGTAAAATATAATTCAGCAATACACCTGGGCTGTTACTGTAAAATATAATGCATCAATACACCTGGAATGTTACTGTAAAATATAATGCATCAATACACCTGGGCTGTTACTGTAATACGTAGTGCATCAATACACCTGGGCTGTTACTGTAATACGTAGTGCATCAATACACCTGGGCTGTTACTGTAATACGTAGTGTATCAATACACCTGGGCTGTTGCTGTAATATGTCATGCAGCAATACACCTGGGATGTTACTGTAAAATATAATGCATCAATACACCTGGGCTGTTACTGTAATACGTAGTGCATCAATACACCTGGGCTGTTACTGTAATACGTAGTGCATCAATACACCTGGGCTGTTACTGTAATACGTAGTGTATCAATACACCTGGGCTGTTGCTGTAATATGTCATGCAGCAATACATCTGGGATGTTACTGTAATACGTAGTGCATCAATACACCTGGGCTGTTACTGTAATACGTAGTGCATCAATACACCTGGGCTGTTGCTGTAATATGTCATGCAGCAATACACCTGGGATGTTACTGTAATACTGTGTTTCTGTGTGTTAGCAAGCAGACTCGGCGTTCAGGAGACAGACAGACAGGCGTGCATGGCCTCATTTGGTTCACATCCTCTCCCCTCAGGCATGATGCCGGCCTCAGCCTCTGCCTGTCTCTGACTGTCTGTATGTTAAAATATTCATGTGAAACTGCATGCTTAATAGACCCTGCTGCTGGCCTGAATGGATCATGAGGACTGGCACTCTGACTGGAGGAGGAGGAGGAGGAGGAGGAGGAGAAGAAGAAGAGGAAGAGGGAGAGGGAGAGGGGGAGAGAGAGAGAGAGAGAATATATATATATATTCCCTGTGGGGCAAAAGGAAGATGACACAACGACATAGCTACCTCTGTGTTTAGTGCCTTGTCATGAGGTTATGTTGTGTGGTAGTGCTTCTACATCACCTTACTGCCAAGTGGAAACAGAGAGTAGATCGTGTTTCCTTTTGTACCACCAGGAAGTCTCAGTAAATCCATGTCGTCATGCATGGCGGCTACATTAACATCTTTCCAGTAGAATGAACAGGTCAGTGATTAATTAAGACTCGTCTGTCTTCATGTCTGATGGAGCTTATCTTGTACACTGTACACAGTAATCCTGAGCTACAGGAGGGGAGGGAGGGAGGGAAGAGGAGAGGAGAGGAGGGGACGAGGGAAGGAACTGTACAGGTGACGTTGCCATGGTGCCAAGTCCTCCTCTTCTCATGTGTCACGTTTTAACACCACCACCCTGGAGCATCACTTTGGTTGTTATGACAACAGACAGGAAGAGGAAAAACAGAATACTAGCTGCATAGTGTAACTAGCTTTGGTAACTATACAGAACTCTGTATGGTAAAGTGTTACCCATGTTTCTTTCACTGAAAATGCATTGACATTTGTACAGTTATTTGCCCTACTAATTTGTGTGAATGTCATTTGAAAAGCCGTTTGACATATCTGACCCCAACAACTGTTGAGTTCATGACTTGAAATCAACTTTTTACTGTGTGAGAAAACATGTTGGCACCTGTCTGGTCATTATGACCCTGTGAGACCTGGCAGCACAGCTTCAGGTGAAAGAAATATGTACCGCCAGCATTTTGAAAAGTCCAACGGCCTCCTCTCCTCTCCTCTCCTCTCCTCTCCTCTCCTCTCGTATACTCTCTTCTCTTCCCCTCCCCCTCTCCTCCCTCTCCTCTCCTGCCTCTCCTCACCTCTCCTGCCTCTCCTCACCTCTCCTATACTCTCCTCTCCTCTCCTACCTCCCCTTCCCTATATTCTCTTCCCCTCCCCCTCTCCTCCCTCTCCTGTCCTCTCCTCTCCTACCTTCCCACTCTTCTCTTCCCCTCCCCCCTCTCATCACTCTCTCCTCTCCTACCTTCCCTCTCCTCGTCCTCCTCTCCTGTCCTGTCCTCTCATCTCCTCCCTCCCCTTCCATATCCTCGTCCCCTCCCATCCATAAGGACCAACTACCAAGACAACCACTTAAGTAAGTTCAAATGTCATTTTATTCAACATTTTGGCTTGCAGAGGTCCTGCTAGGTCCTTTTCCAAGCAACTGTATTTCATAACGTCGGACTGTGAATCGCATGTTGCTATGCTATCTCAGGATGATTTTCAGCAACCGTGTGCCTAAAGAAATAATACACACTGTTGTCATCATATATGCATAGTCACTTTAACCATATCTACATGTACATACTACCTCAATAAGCCTGACTAACCGGTGTCTGTATGTAGCCTCACTACTGTATATAGCCTCGCTACTGTTATATAGCCTGTCTTTTTACTGTTATTTTTATTTCTTTACTTACCTATTGTTCACCTAATACCTTTTTTGTGCTATTGGTTAGAGCCTGTAAGTAAGCATCTCACTGTAAGGTCTACACCTGTTGTATTTGGCGCACTTGACAAAAAAACGTTGATTTGATTTGTTACATTTGTCTTGTTCGTTCCGGCTGTTGCATCATTATCTGAGCGCCGCACATCATGAGCCAAGGTGCTACTTTGTATAATTAAGCAATAATGCATGAGGAGGTGTGGTATATGGCCAATATACCACATCTAAGGGCTGGAGTGCAGTGCCTGGTTACAGCCCTTAGACGTGGTATATTGGCCATATACCACAACCCCCCCCCCCCCCCCCCCCCCCGATGTTCCTTATTGCTATTATAAACTGGTTACCGACGTAATTAGAGCAGTAACAAGAAGTATTTAGTCATACCCGTGGTATACTGTCTGATATACCATGGCTTTCAGCCAATCAGCATTCAGGGCTCCAACAGCCCCAGTTTATAATTTCACATTAAACCTCTGAGAGTGAAGAGGACGTTCAGCACCTCTTGGAGGACAGTGAAGGGCTTTACCAATTGGACCTAGAGCAAAACATCTGTCCCATCATCTGGGAGAGCATGGGTAGCACCACTATGAAGTAGTCCATTTTCTTCTAATAATGTTTTTGGAGGGGTGATTATATTTCCCACTGTTTCCCAACTATCCCTGAGACCCCGAACTTCCCACAGGGAGTGGGGTCACAGTTTGGGTTAAGTGTCTTGCTCGAGGGCACAGCGGTATATGTTTTACCTTGTCTGCTCCGGGATTCGAACCAGTCGGGTTCCCAATGCTCTAATCTGGGGGCTACCTGCTGCTGCTTCCTCCTACTACTTCTATGAGTCGGTAAACAAACTGAAAGGGTGCATACTGCCCCCTGGAGGGTGTTGTCTGAACCGGTATAAAGACAAGGTTGGTGATTTATTGCCCCCTGGAGGGTGTTGTCTGAACAGGTATAAAGACAAGGTTGGTGATTTACTGCCCCCTGGAGGGTGTTGTCTGAACAGGTATAAAGACAAGGTTGGTGATTTACTGCCCCCTAGAGGGTGTTGTCTGAACAGGTATAAAGACAAGGTTGGTGATTTACTGCCCCCTGGAGGGTGTTGTCTGAACAGGTATAAAGACAAGGTTGGTGATTTACTGCCCCCTGGAGGATGTTGTCTGAACAGGTATAAAGACAAGGTTGGTGATTTACTGCCCCCTGGAGGGTGTTGTCTGAACAGGTATAAAGACAAGGTTGGTGATTTACTGCCCCCTGGAGGATGTTGTCTGAACAGGTATAAAGACAAGGTTGGTGACTTACTGCCCCCTGGAGGGTGTTGTCTGAACAGGTATAAAGACAAGGTTGGTGATTTACTGCCCCCTGGAGGGTGTTGTCTGAACAGGTATAAAGACAAGGTTGGTGATTTACTGCCCCCTGGAGGATGTTGTCTGAACAGGTATAAAGACAAGGTTGGTGATTTACTGCCCCCTGGAGGGTGTTGTCTGAACAGGTATAAAGACAAGGTTGGTGATTTACTGCCCCCTGGAGGGTGTTGTCTGAACAGGTATAAAGACAAGGTTGGTGATTTACTGCCCCCTGGAGGATGTTGTCTGAACAGGTATAAAGACAAGGTTGGTGATTTACTGCCCCCTGGAGGGTGTTGTCTGAACAGGTATAAAGACAAGGTTAGTGATTTACTGCCCCCTGGAGGATGTTGTCTGAACAGGTATAAAGACAAGGATGGTGATTTACTATTTTTTTCCAAACAAAAAAATAAATGAAGGTTTTTATATTGTTGGCATCTATGGGTTCAAGGACAAATCGCAATAGGAATAGAAAATCAACTATCATGTAAATCAGGTGATTTATAAATGAGTTACAGAAATCTATCAATGAAGGCTGAAGGGGAGGACTGTACAACAAACACATTGAATTAAAATGTACTTCTACTTCATGATTCTGGCAAGTGTTCATGTGCACTAGGAATATCCAGGAAGTATCATCCAGGAACAGCCCAGGAAGTTTATTTATATTTATTTGATTTCATCTTTATTTAACCAGGGTAGGCCAGTTGAGAACAAGTTCTCAATTACAACTGCGATCCTGGCCAAAATAAAGCAAAGCAGTGCGACACAAAACAACAACACAGAGTTACACATGGAATAAAACAAACATAGAGTCAATAATACAATAGAAAAAAATCTATATACAGTGAGTGCAAATGAGGTAAGATAAGGGAGGTAAAGGCAATAAATAGGCTATAGTGACGAAATAATTACAATTTAGCAATTTAACACTGGAGTGATTGATGTGCAGAAGATGAATGTGCAAGTAGACATACTGGGGTGCAAAGGAGCAAGATAAATCAATAAATACAGTATGGGGATGAGGTAGTTGGATGGGCTATTTACAGATGGGCTATGTACAGGTGCAATGATCTGCAAGCTGCTCTGACAGCTGGTGCTTAAAGTTAGTGAGGGAGTTATGAGTCTCCAGCTTCAGTGATTTTTGCAATTCGTTCCAGTCATTGGCAGCAGAGAACTGGAAGGAAAGGCGGCCAAAGGAAGAATTGGCTTTGTGGGTGACCAGTGAAATATACCTGCTGGAGCCCGTGCTATGGGTGGGTGCTGCTATGGTGACCAGTGAGCTGAGATAAGGCGGAGCTTTACCTAGCAAGTACTTATAGATGACCTGGAGCCAGTGGGTTTGGCTACGATTATCAAGCGTGGGCCAGCCGACGAGAGCATACAGGTCGCAGTGGTGGGTAGTATATGGGGTCTTGGTGACAAAACGGATGGCACTGTGATAGACTACATCCAATTTGCTGAGTAGAGTGTTGGAGGCTATTTTGTAAATGACATCGCCGAAGTCAAGGATCGGCAGGATAGTCAGTTTTACGAGGGTATGTTTGGCAGCGTGAGTGAAGGAGGCTTTGTTGCGAAATAGGAAGCCGATTCTAGATTTAATTTTGGGTTGGAGATGCTTAGTGTCAGTCTGGAAGGAGAGTTTACAGTCTAACCAGACACCCAGGTATTTTTAGTTGTCCACATATTCTAAGTCAGAACCGTCCAGAGTAGTGATGTTGGATGGACGGAAGTATCAAAGTTCAGAGGGAAGAAGGCTACTGGCTCTTCCATGCCACACCCCTGTTTTCACCACCTATCAGACATCTTTACAGAAGATTATTATACTGTGTACTCATTTGCTATTTGATATGCTTGGGTTGAACGTGTTAAGATCTAGTCTGGTTCCCAATCTGTTTGTGTTATATAGCGAATGACCGTAGCTGTCAAGACAGTACATTATCTGAGAACAGGCTATCAGGGGCCTATGGAGGGAATCCCTTTCATGATTTCTGCTGTTTTATAGCCATGAGCTTTAAATGGTGCCCCCCCGCCTCTTAAAGACTTAAATGATATTCCTCTCTGTGAGGAGAGAGTCTGTGTTCCTCTGAAATGAATCTACTTCGCAAATGTGTCATCAAACGCAGGGCACTGAAGTGTGATGAGAGCTGTGGGAGTCAGACAGCTTGTTAGATGACTTACCCTCAGTGTTTCTCAGTGACTCTCTTTTGATGTTTTGTCCCTTTGGTCTCTTCTTTTACTGTCTGTATGAGCTGTTAGTCAGTAGCTCAGTGGTTCCCAAACTTTTTATAGTCCCGTACCCCTTCAAAACGTTTTCCTCCAGCTGTGTACCCGTATCTCGCACCAGGGTCAGCGTACTCTCAAATGTTGTCATTGTAAGCCTGCCACACACACACTATACGATACATTTATTAAATATAAGAATGAATGTGAGTTTTTGTCACAACCCGGCTCGTGGGAAGTAACAAAGAGCTCTTATCGGAACCCAGGGCACAAATAATAATAATAATCAATAATTTTGCTCTTTAGTTAGTCATCTTACATATAAAAAATGATTTGTTCATTGAAAATTGTGAAAAACTCAGCACAGGTTAATGAGAAGGGTGTGGTATTTTGTTATTTTATTAGGATCCCCATTAGCTGTCGCAAAAGCAGCAGCTACTCTTCCTGGGGTTCCACACAAAACATGGAACATAATACAGAACAACATTAGACAGAACTACACACATTTTGTAAAAAGACACACGTAGCATATCAATGCTTACACACAAACGATCTAGGTCAGATAGGGGAGAGGCGTTGTTTTATCTGTTTTTTGAAACCAGGTTTGCTGTTTGTTTGAGCAATATGAGATGGAAGGAAGTGTGCTTGAAAGGATGCACATAACTCTGCAATGTTGGGTTGTATTGGAGAGAGTCGCAGTCTTAAATCATTTTCCACACACAGTCTGTGCCTGTATTTAGTTTTCATGCTAGTGAGGGCTGAGAATCCACTCTCACATAGGTACGTGGTTGTAAAGGGCATCAGTATCTTAACTGCGTGATTTGCCAAGGCAGGATACTCTGAGCACAGCCCTATCCAGAAATCTGGCAGTGGCTTTTGATTAAATTCCATTTTCACAGAGCCGCTTGTTGCAATTTCAATGAGGCTCTCTTGTTCAGATGTAGGTAAGTGGATTGGAGGCAGGGCATGAAAGGGATAACGAATCCAGTTGTTTGTGTCATCCGTTTCGGGAAAGCACCTGCGTAATTGCGCACCCTACTCACTCAGATGCTTTGCTATATCACATTTGACATTGTCCGTAAGCTTGAGTTCATTTGCACACAAAAAATCATACAATGATAGAAAAACCTGTGTGTTGTCCTTGTTAATGCAGACAGAGAAGAGCTCCAACTTCTTAAGCCTCAATTTTGTCCCGTACATTGAATATAGTTCCTTTAATCCTAGATTCAGATCACTCAAGCGAGAAAAACATCACCCAGAGCATTGGGCCAGTAACCGAAAGTTTGCAGGATCAAATCGCCGAGCTGACAAGGTAAAAATCTGTTGTTCTGCCCCTGAACAAGGCAGTTAACCCACTGTTCCCCTGAACAAGGCAGTTAACCCACTGTTCCCCTGAACAAGGCAGTTAACCCACTGTTCCCCTGAACAAGGCAGTTAACCCACTGTTCCCCTGAACAAGGCAGTTAACCCACTGTTCCCCTGAACAAGGCAGTTAACCCACTGTTCCCCTGAACAAGGCAGTTAACCCACTGTTCCCCTGAACAAGGCAGTTAACCCACTGTTCCCCTGAACAAGGCAGTTAACCCACTGTTCCCCTGAACAAGGCAGTTAACCCACTGTTCCCCTGAACAAGGCAGTTAACCCACTGTTCCCTGGTAGGCAAGAATTTGTTCTTAACTTACTTGCCTAGTTAAATAAAAAGCTGTCCCAGGCCTGCCATGTCTGTTGACTCATCCAGCTGTAAC
>NC_052325.1:1053404-1080904 GCF_016432855.1 Salvelinus namaycush | reverse complement strand
GCAATTGGTTCAATGACATATTCAATTAGTTTTAGCCAAATTTTAATAGGTATTTCAATTTGAATTTGCTTTTTAATTGCGTAGAATGCCCTGCGTGCTTTCTCTCTCAGTTCATTCACTGCTTCATTAAGGTGTCCAGTTGAGCTTATTTTTAAACCTAAGTAATTGTAGTGTGTGCAGTGCTCTATATATTTTGTACCAATTGAGAACTTTGGTCTAATTCCCTGAGATCTGGATCTTCTCTGGAAAATCATTATTTTAGTCTTTTTGGGGTTTACTGCCAGGGCCCAGGTCTGGCAGTACTGCTCTAGCAGGTCCAGGCTCTGCTGTAGGCCATGTGCTGTGGGTGACAGCAGGCATAGGTCATCGGCGAAGAGTAGGCATTTAACCTCTGAATTATGGAGACTAACACCAGGGGCTGAGGATTTTTCTAGAATAGTGGCCAATTCGTTGATGTAAATATTGAAGAGTGCTGGGCTCAGATTACAACCCTGACGAAGGCCCCGCCCCTGGTTAAAGAATTCTGTTCTTTTCTTGCCAATTTTAATGCTGCACGTATTGCCAGTATACATTGATTTAATTATGTCATATGTTTTACCCCCTACACCACTTTCAATAACTTTGTAGAACAGTCCTGTGTGCCAAATAGAATCAAATGCTTTTTGGAAGTCGATAAAGCAAGCGTATATTTTGGTATTATTTTGGTGGACATGTTTATCTATCAGGGTGTGTAGGGTGTAAATATGATCGGTCGTGCGATGTTTTGGTATAAATCCAATTTGGCTTTTACTCAAGACATTGTGCTTATTAAGGAAGTTTAGAACTCTTACATTTATAATACTACAGAAAACCTTCCCCAGGTTACTGTTCACACAAATGCCTCTGTAATTGTTAGGGTCAAATTTGTCTCCGTTTTTAAAGATTGGGGTTATGAGTCCTTGATTCCAGATGTCAGGGAAATAACCTACACTCAGGATCAAATTAAACAGTTTTAATATAGCCAATTGAAATTTTGCACTAGTGAGTTTGAGCATCTCATTTAGGATGCCATCAGGTCCGCATGCCTTTTTAAATTTGAGAGCCTGAAGTTTCTTATAGAGCTCCTGGTCAGTAATTGGGGAGTCCAGTGGATTTTGATTGTCCTTTATAGCTCTTTCTAATCCATTCAACTTCTCATGAATTTGGCGTTGTTCTGCGTTTGTGTCAATTTGAACGGTGTTGTAGAGTGTTTTAAAATGGGTTGTCCAAATGTCACCATTTTGTATCGCTAATTCCTCTTGTTTAGATTTTTTAATTTTTTTCCAATTTTGCCAGAAGTTGTTTGTGTTTATGGACTCCTCAATTAGCGTCAGCTGCTTTCTGTTGTACTGTGCTTTTTTGGTTCTGAGTGTACGTTTATAGAGTTTTAAAGTCTCACAGTAATGAAGGCGTAATTCACCATTATTTGGGTCTCTGTGCTTTTGGTTGGATAGTGTTCTAAGTTTTTTCCTTATAATTTTACAATCTGCATCAAACCAGTTGTCATCTGTGATCTTTTTTGTTTTGTTTTTTATCAATTTCAATTGTGCTTCTTTTGCCGTTTGCCTGAATATATAGTTGATGTTTTGTACTGCTAGATTGATGCCTTCTTTACTGTGAGTGAATGTGGTATCCAGAAAGTTATCTAAGAGTGTTTGGATATTTTGGTTCCAGGTTGCTTTCTGGTATTCTTCTGTGCTGTTTTGGGCCCATCTGTATGAATGTCTGATGTTGTACAGCTTACTGGGCTGTGAATGTGTGGTTGTTTCCATGTCTGTTCTTTTGAGGAACAATGTAATTTGGCTGTGATCAGACAGAGGTGTTAGTGGCTTGACAGTGAATGAGCTGAGAGAGAAGGGGTCAATGTCTGTGATCATATAGTCTACTGTACTGTGGCCAAGAGGTGAGCAGTAGGTGAATCTCCCCAAAGAGTCCCCCCGTAACCTACCATTGACAAAGTACAGACCCAAGCTTCTACAGAGCTGCAACAGATCCCTTCCGTTTTTGTTGACGGTGCTGTCACTGTTGTTTCTATTGGGGAGATTAAGACAGTTAGAAACATTATGGCCTGTAATAAAGCTGTCCCCTCGTGTGCTCGTTAGATCAGGTAGTGTTCCTGTGCGCGCATTTGTGTCCCCACAGATGAGCACATTTCCCTGGGCCTGGAAATGGCACGTCTCTTCCTCAAGGGTGGGGAAGATCTCCTCTGAGTAATATGGGGATTCTGAGGGGGGGATATAAATTGCGCAAAGGAACACATCTTTTTCTGTCAGTACAAGTTCTTTTTTCAGTTTTAACCAAATGTGATATTTGCCAATTTTGAGGGGATCAATTAGATGTTGTAGGTCGGATTTGTACCAAATGATCAGTCCTCCAGAGTCTCTGCCTCTATTGACAGAGCTATGTTTTTGTGACGGCACAATTACCTCTCTGTAACCTGTGGGACAGTGAGTGACAATGTCAGCCTTACACCATGTCTCCTGCAGAATGATGACGTCAACATCTTTAAGATTTTTGTTGAACTCCAGTGCTAAACTCTTCAGTCCAAAGGTTGATGAGTTTAGGCCCTGAATGTTCCACATGCTAACTGACAGTGATTTCATGTTCCAAAAGAAAGAATAGCAGTCAGAAATACAGTAACTAACTATTAAGTTGTTAAGAGCGAGATAAACAGGATAACAGCTAACATTTTTTCTGTTATATATATAAACATTCCTATTCATTGAACAAGTACATTTTAGTACAATAGGTGTGTGTGTGTGTGTGTGTGTGTGTGTGTGTGTGTGTGTGTGTGTGTGTGTGTGTGTGTGTGTACATGCGTCCGTGTGTGTTTAGTGCAGTTTAGTGCAGATGTATTGGAGGAGCTGTTTAATCTCACTCAATCCCACAGGGTTCTCCTGTCCTCTGACGACCTCTGCGTAGCTGCGCTGGTCCTGCTGTTGGGCCCTGTGGAGTGGAGGGGGGCCAGGTCTGGGCCGTGGGGCTTCCTCTCTGGTCTGGTAGGGGTGGTGGTCTGGTGCGGGGTAGTAGGCTGGGCCCGGTCCGGTCTGGCTAAGCCGATGGAAGTGGTGATGGTCTGGTGGTGGGTGGGGCCTGTGGGGTGCGCTGGGTCTGGTGTGGCGTTGAAGGGGCCTGGGGCTCCTTGTTGGTGCAGTGGTCTGGTAGGGGTCTCTGGGTGGTCCTCTGTCCAGTGCGGCATGGGGTGTTTGTCTACCAAGTGCCACGTCCTTTAGAGACTTGACAAACATCCCTACTGTCTGCTTCCTCAGGTGGGAGTAGTCGTGCAGATGCTCTGGGGTGATTGTTGTGTGGTGAGCAACGTGTACGTTTGGGAGTAGGCCACACCCTCTGGTGATGTCAGCGTTGACTTTCTGAATGGTACGGTGATGGAAGTCTTTGCGGGGCAGCAGAGTGGAGATGGTGATGTGGGAGTTGGGGAACCGCTCAGAGGCCCTCTCTGCTACTCTGTTGACCAGCCTGCCTACTCTCTCCTGCTCCTCTCGTAGGTTGTTGGTGCCGGTGTGAATAATAATGTGGCCTGGTGTGCCAAAGTCAGGCTGGGACAGGATGTGGAGTGCATCCTGTGTTTTTGGGCACCATATTTTGCGCACCTTGTGTTGGGGGAAGAGTTTATCTTCTTGGATGAATTTCCCATTTGAGTCAATGAGGATGGCCACCTCAGTGGGTTTTACCAGATTAGTGTGTTTACGGTCTGGGGCTGGAGTACACAGGGCCTGTGTACATGGAGGGGTGTGTGGGGGTGTGTCAGGGGGGGCCAGAGAGCTTCTCTCTGTCGTAGGTGTCTCCATGTGAGCCTCCTTGTTGACTGGGTGTGTGGGTAAAGTGTTGTCGGTATGGGGGGGGGTTGTGGGTAAAGGTGGGTCGGTGGGGGTGTTAGGGGTGGTGAGGGGCTGCAGCTTCTCTCTAGGAGTCTCTACAGTCTGTTCTCTGTGCTGCAGCACCCTCTTGATGCCAGACAACTCCTTTGCCATCTCCTCCTTTACCTGCACCAGCTCTCTCCTCATGGTGGCCTTTACCTCCTCCAGCGCTGTGGTAAGGCTCTCTCTCAGCTCCTGGACAGAGTTCTTCAGCTGGGTCCTGCACTGGTTGATCTGGTCCTGTAGAAGCTCTGTGTCTGGACTGGTGGTGGTGTAGCTGGGGAGCTGCTCCTTCAGCTCAGTAACCCATACCTCTATCACTGCCAGCCTGTCTCTCAACAGGCTGATGGTAGTGGGGTCTTGGCTCTGGTGGTTGTAGGCAGGCAGGGGGGAGGATGGTCCTGCTGTTGGGGTGCCTGAGGTGAGGGGAGAGGTCGGGGTGCTGTCCTTTTCTTTTTTGCTTTCCGCTATCTTCGTTAGGGTGGGGAAGTCCTGCACAACAGAGCTGAGTGCAGCCTCACTGCCCTGGACCATGACAGTGCCGTTCTGATACATATTTACTGTCAGAAACCTGTTTTCCTGGTCCTTATCGCTGTCCTCAAAAATGTGGATTTGCCTTCCCTTGCAGATGCCTTTCTTCGTGGTATAGCTGAAATGCCTGGTTACAGCTGTATGCCAGGCAGTAGTGTGGTCTGTGTAAAATAACAGGTTTGTAACAGTCCTGTTTTGTGAGCAGTCGGCAAACAAAGTTTCTGGGTTCTCCCTCAGAATTCTGTGTTTAAAATTGATTCTTCCTTTCTCTGATTTGATTTCTGCTGGGTATTCAAAAAAAAGCGGGGAAAGTCTCTCAGTTTCTGTCGCTGCTAACGCTGCTAGCGCTGCCTCAGTGGCCATGTTGCTATGGTTACCACCAGTAAACAGTTAGAGCTAGACGTTAAGCTAACTGACCGATTTGAATTTGGCTAGCTACCACGATGAAGATTGGTCTTTTAACTCACTCTCTGTCAATTTTTTCCTCCTTTGTTGATCTTCAGTTGTACAATTTGATTACCTATACATTTTTTGCTAATTGAATCGTGTCAATCTCGCTCTTAACAAACAAAAAGTTATAACAAGTCAGGAGCTGTTCCTCTGCATGACTTCTCTCTCTCTCTCTCTCTCTCTCTCTCTCTCTCTCTCTCTCTCTCTCTCTCTCTCCTGGGTTCAAAAAGGCATACAGTAGAAAGAAGTAAAAAAAAAAAAAAAAGCACTATTATTTTAGTTTTAATTCATGTTATTTAGCAGCAAAGATGAGAACAAACGGAGGTATTTCGGCCACAGCCTTTGTTAGATTTTCATAGATTTTACAGGCATATAGTGAAAGTGCCCCACCCAGTGGCTAATATAAGGAACTACGGTTGATCTGATGGATTCGTATTATTAGACTTTATTCAGACATATAACTTATATCCATCATCACATTATAAATAGGCCCTACATATTTAATTAAATGATTAGGTCTCAGTCTGTCCTGTCTATTTCCAACTTGAATATACACACATTAGACCAATGTTAAGTAAATACAGTCCCCTTCCTCACAGAGAGATACATTGTTGACTAGGGTACGTGTCCCAAATGGTGCCATATTCCCTATGGGTCCTGTCAAATGTAGTGCACTACATAGGGGATAGGGCACTGGTCTATAGTAGTGCACTACATAGGGAATAGGGCTCTGGTCTAAAGTAGTGCACTATATAGGGGATAGGGCCCTGGTCTAATGTAGTGCACTACATAGGGGATAGGGCCCTGGTCTATAGTAGTGCACTATATAGGGAATAGGGCCCTGGCCTAATGTAGTGCACTACATAGAGGATAGGGCCCTGGTCTATAGTAGTGCACTATAAAGGGGATAAGGTCCCGGCCTTAAATAGTGCACCACAGAAGGGGATAGGGTGCCATTTGGAACAGGGATCTACCTCCCACATGGTCTCTCCTGCTCTTATCTCCCTCTAGATGCATGGCCTCTCCTGCTCTTATCTCCCTCTAGATACATGGTCTCTCCTGTTCCTATCTCCTTTTAGACACATGGTCTCCCCAGCTCTTATCTCCCTCTAGATAAATGGTCTCTCCTGCTCTTATCTCCCTCTAGATACATGGTCTCCCCTGCTCTAGATACATGGTCTCCCCTGCTCTAGATATATGGTCTTCCTAGCTCTAGATAAATGGCATCCCCTTCTCTAGAGAAATTGTCTCATCTGATCAAGATAAGTGGTCTCCCCTTCTCTAGATACATGATCTCCCTTGCTCTAGATAAATGGTCTCCCCTGCACTAGATAAATGGTCTCCCCTGCTCTAGATAAATGGTCTCCCCTGCTCTAGATAAATGGTCTCCCTGCTCTAGATAAATGGTCTCCCTTGCTCTAGATAAATGGTCTCCCCTGCTCTAGATAAATGGTCTCCCCCGCTCTAGATAAATGGTCTCCCTGCTCTAGATAAATGGTCTCCCTTGCTCTAGATAAATGGTCTCCCTTGCTCTAGATAAGTGGTCTCCCCTGCTCTAGATAAATGGTCTCCCCTGCTCTAGATAAATGGTCTCCCTGCTCTAGATAAATGGTCTCCCTTGCTCTAGATAAATGGTCTCCCTTGCTCTAGATAAATGGTCTTCCTTGCTCTAGATAAATGGTCTCCCTTGCTCTAGATAAATGCTCTCCCTTGCTCTAGATAAATGGTCTCCCTGCTCTAGATAAATGGTCTCCCCTGCTCTAGATAAATGGTCTCCCCTGCTCTAGATAAGTGGTCTCCCCTGCTCTAGATAAATGGTCTCCCTGCTCTAGATAAATGGTCTCCCCTGCTCTAGATAAATGGTCTCCCCTGCTCTAGATAAATGGTCTCCCCTGCTCTAGATAAATGGTCTCCCTGCTCTAGATAAATGGTCTCCCTTGCTCTAGATAAATTAACTACTTTGTTCTTTTAGTTTAGTATCCGTCTTGGAAAGGCCATGGTCTGTGAACTCCACTCAGGGCATTCTAGTCTAACTGCCAAGTTAAAACAAGGACATGGTTTCAACCATATAAATGTAATATATAGAAAGACCTTGGAACCTCTAACCCTGGCAATGTGACTGGTAAACTCATTTATGAGGCCAGTGCAACAGATTCTAATTTATGTTAAAACACTACAGAAGAGTTATTTGAGTTTGTCTTGAGAAGACAGTGACCACAGCATATTTTGTTTACAGTTCTCCACTGTTTGAAAAAAGCCTATTTCCACAGAGTCATGATTACTGTAAATCCCTGAAGCATAATTTATTGATCTGCTTGAGGTAGATGTTGTACAGCTATATATATATATGTATATTACAATTGGTTGGTGAAATTTTTACAAAATCAACTACAGTTCAACTGAGTTCCTCAGAGTATACATTACTACCATTATACAGCACAATGGAATGACCAACCAGCAAATTAATACCACAATACAGAAAATTAATACAACTATACATCACAGTACTACCACCATAAAATACTCAGTACTACCACTATACAACACATTACTACAACTATACATCACAGTACTACCACTGAACAGCACATTACTACAACTATACATCACAGTACTACCACTGAACAGCACATTACTACCACAACACAGTAATCAGTAATACCACTATACAGCACATTACTACCACAACACAGTAATCAGTAATACCACATACAGCACATTTCTAACACTATAAAGCACAGTACTACCACGATACATCACAGTACTACCACTATACAGTACTCAGTACTACCACTATACAGCACATTACTACCACTACACAGCACAGTACTACCATTACACAGCACTACCAATACAGACCACAGTACTACCACCTCACAGTAACCAGCATTACCATAATACAGCACATTACTACCGCTATGAAGCACAGTAATACCATTGTAAAGCACAGGACTAAAAATATACAATGCTCAGTACTACCACTATACAGGACAAAAATACCACTATACAGCACATTGCTACCACTATACAGCACATTACCACTACTATACAGTAATCAATACGTTCCACTATACAGTACTCAATACTACCACGTTAAGGTATTCAATACTACCGATATACAGTACTCCGTACTACCACTATGCAGTACTCAGTATTACCACTATACAGTACGCAGTACTACTACTATACAGTATGCAGTACTACTACTATACAGTACTCAGTACTACCACTATACAGTACTCAGTACTACCACTATACAGCACATTACCACTACTATACAGTACTCAATACGTTCCACTATACAGTACTCAATACTACCACGTTAAGGTATTCAATACTACCGATATACAGTACTCCGTACTACCACTATGCAGTACTCAGTATTACCACTATACAGTACGCAGTACTACTACTATACAGTATGCAGTACTACTACTATACAGTACTCAGTACTACCACTATACAGTACTCAGTACTACCACTATACAGTACGCATTACTACTACTATACTGTACTCAGTACTACCACTATACTGTACTCGGTACTACCACTATACTGTACTCGGTACTACCACTACACAGTACTCAGTATTACCACTATACAGAACTCAGCACCACCAATATACAATACTCAGTACTACCACTATAAATGACTCAGTACTTCCACTATACAGTACTCAGTATTACCACCAAACAGTTATCAGTACTACCACCATACAGTACTCAGAACTACCACCATGCAGTACTAGGTACTAACACCCTACAGTACTTAATACTACCACTATAAATTACTCAGTACTACCACCATACAGTAGTCAGTACTACCAAAATACAGTACCTAATACAACCACTATACATTACTCAGTACTACCACCATACAGTACGTAATACTACCACTATACATTACTCGGTAATACCACCATACCGTACGTAATACTACCAGTATACATTACTCAGTAATGCCACCATACATGATATTAATACCACTATACAGTAGTCCGTACTACCACTATACCGTAATCAGTACTACTACCATACAGTAGTCAGTACTACCACCATACAGTACTTAATACTACCACTATACAGTAGTCAGTACTACCACCATAGAGTAGTCAGTACTACCACCATACATCACATTACTACCACTATACAGTAGTCAGTACTACCACCATAGTAGTAAGTACTACCACCATGTATCACATTACTACGACTATACAGTAGTCATGACTACCACCATATAGTAATCAGTACTACCATCATTCAGCACTCAGTACTACACTATACAGTTGTCAGTACTAACACCATGCAGTAGTCAGTACTACCATCATTCAGTACTTAATATTACCACCACATCGTAGTCAGTACTACCACCATACAGCACTTAATACTACCACCATACGTTACTCAGTACTACTACAATACAGTACTTAATACTACCACTATACATTACTCAGTACTACCACCATATATCACATTACTACCACCATACAGTAGTCAGTACTACCAACATATAGTAGTCAGTACTACCACTATTCAGCACTCAGTACTACCACCATACAGTAGTCAGTACTACCAACATATAGTAGTCAGTACTACCACTATTCAGCACTCAGTACTACCACCATACAGTAGTCAGTACTACCAACATATAGTAGTCAGTACTACCACTATTCAGCACTCAGTACTACCACCATACAGTAGTCAGTACTACCACCATGCAGTAGTCAGTACTACCATCATTCAGTACTTAATATTACCACCACATCGTAGTCAGTACTACCACCATACAGCACTTAATACTACCACCATACGTTACTCAGTACTACTACAATAAAGTACTTAATACTACCACTATACATTACTCAGTACTACCACCATATATCACATTACTACCACC
The DNA here is from genome assembly GCF_016432855.1 of Salvelinus namaycush. Classification (NCBI taxonomy): domain Eukaryota; kingdom Metazoa; phylum Chordata; class Actinopteri; order Salmoniformes; family Salmonidae; genus Salvelinus; species Salvelinus namaycush. The sequence continues at coordinate 1,071,131 of NC_052325.1, read as the reverse complement.
ATACAGTAGTCAGTACTACCAACATATAGTAGTCAGTACTACCACTATTCAGCACTCAGTACTACCACCATACAGTAGTCAGTACTACCAACATATAGTAGTCAGTACTACCACTATTCAGCACTCAGTACTACCACCATACAGTAGTCAGTACTACCACCATACAGCACTCAGTACTACCACCATACAGTAGTCAGTACTACCAACATGCAGTATGCAGTGCTAACACCATACATTACTCAGTACTACTACCATATAGTAGTCAGTACTAACACCATACATTACTCAGTACTACCACCATACAGTTCTCAGTACTACGACCATACAGTAGTCAGTACTACCAACATACAGTAGTCAGTACTAAAACCATACAGTTCTCAGTACTACCACCATACAGTATTCAGTACTAACAACATACCTTACTCAGTGCTACCACCATATTGTAATGAGTACTACCACCATACAGTAGTCAGTACTACCAACTATACAGCAGACTGTTCTACCACCACACCGTAGTCAGTACTACCACCATACAGTACTCAGTACCAACACCATACGTTACTCAGTACTACCACTATACAGTAGTCAGTACCACCACCATACAGTACCTAATACTACCACTATGCATTACTCAGTACTACCACCCTACAGTACTTAATACTACCACTATACATTACTTGGTACTACCATTATACATTACTCAGTACTACCACCATACAGTACGTAATACTAGCACTATAACGTAGTCAGTACTACCACCATACAGTACTCAGTACTACCACCATACAGTACTCAGTACTACCACCATACAGTTCTCAGTACTACCACCATACAGTAGTCAGTACTACCAACATACAGTAGTCAGTACTACCAACATACAGTACTCAGTACTACCATTTCAGTTCTCAGTACTACCACCATTCAGTACTCAGTACTACCACTATTCAGCACTCAGTACTACCACCACACAGTAGTCAGTACTACCAACATACAGTAGTCAGTACTACCACCATTTAGTAGTCAGCACTACCAACATACAGTACTCAGTACTACCACCATACAGTACTCAGTACTACCAACATACAGTACTCAGTACTACCACTATACAGTAGTCAGTACTAACAACATACATTACTCAGTGCTACCACCATATTGTAATAAGTACTACCACCATACAGTTCTCAGTACTACGACCACACCGTAGTCAGTACTACCACCATACAGTACTCAGTACTAACACCATACAGTAGTCAGTACTAACAACATACATTACTCAGTGCTACCACCATATTGTAATCAGTACTACCTCCATACAGTTCTCAGTACTACCACCATACAGTACTCAGTACTAACACCATACATTACTCAGTACTACCACTATACAGTACTCAGTACTACCAACATACAGTACTTAATACTACCACTATACATTACTCAGTACTACCGTTATACATTACTCAGTACTACCACCATACAGTACGTAATACTACCACTATAAAGTAGTCAGTACTACCACCATACATTAGTCAGTACTACCACCATACAGTACTCAGTACTACCACCATACAGTAGTCAGTACTACCAACATACAGTAGTCAGTACTACCAACATACAGCAGACAGTTCTACCACCACACCGTAGTCAGTACTACCACCATACAGTACTCAGTACTAACACCATACAGTAGTCAGTACTAACAACATACATTACTCAGTGCTACCACCATATTGTAATCAGTACTACCACCATACAGTTCTCAGTACTAACACCATACATTACTCAGTACTACCACTATACAGTACTCAGTACTAACAACATACAGTACTTAATACTACCACTATACATTACTCAGTACTACCATTATACATTACTCAGTACTACCACCATACAGTACGTAATACTACCACTATAAAGTAGTCAGTACTACCACCATACATTAGTCAGTACTACCACCATACAGTACTCAGTACTACCACCATACAGTAGTCAGTACTACCAACATACAGTAGTCAGTACTACCAACATACAGTACTCAGTACTACCACCATTCAGTACTCAGTACTACCACCATACAGCACTCAGTATTACCAACATACAGTACTCATTACTACCACCATTCAGCACTCAGTACTACCACCATACAGTAGTCATTATTACCACCATACAGTACTCAGTACTACCACCATACAGTAGTCAGTATTACCACCACGGAGATATATAACAACACGCAGTACTCCGTACTGCCACCAGGGGGAGCAGTAGAACACCATGCAGTACTCAATAGTACCACCAGGGGGTAGCAGTAGAACACCATGTTGGCTTCTGTACTAAAGGCAGACAGGAGGGTTGCAACTGCAGTCAAACACCAGGTAGCACTTATGTTACTGTGTTTGCAAGTGTGTGTGTGTGTGTGTGTGTGTGTGTGTGTGTGTGTGTGTGTGTGTGTGTGTGTGTGTGTGGGTGTGTGTGTGTGTGTGTGTGTGTGTGTGTGTGTGTGTGTGTGTGTGTGTGTGTGTGTGTGTGTGTGTGTATGTGTGTGTGTGTGTGTGTGTGTGTGTGTGTGTGTGTGTGTGTGTGTGTGTGTGTGTGTGTGTGTGTGTGTGTGTGTGTGTGTGTGTGTGTGTGTGTGTGTGTATGAGAGGTGATAAATAACATAAATGAACCGTTGAACGTGTGAATGTGTGGACGTGTAATTTTTTAATTGTAAATTTGTATGACTTGAAGGTTTTTTTCAAAAACTTGAAGGCTAACCCTATCCAAAACCTTAACCTTCGGAGAAAGTTTGGAGAAATTGAAAGATGTTGAGCATGAGGGTGTCAAAAACCCTTAAAAATTGGAGAAACATTGATAAACTTCAGAATCTGAAGTCAAAATGTCTAAAACCCTGAAGTGTTGTTGGAGGGTGGCTTTAACCTTTAACCTTTCGATACGTACGTTTCAAACGTGATCAAACTATGGCGACATGAGAAAAGTAGGCCGTTCCTCCAATGCATCACGCTCCTTCCGCGCAAACCACCTAAACATAGTACCATGTTTAAATACATATAAAGAATATATCAAATCAATCAAATATACTGTATGTTATTTGTCACAAGCTTCGTAAACAAGCTTCGTAGACTAACATTGAAATGATAACTTACGGGTCCTTTTCCAAAAGTTAAAGATAAAAAATAAATAATAATGAAATAGTGACAAGAAATAAACTGTGCATAACGAATAACAATGACGAGTAAAAATAACATTGCTATATACTTTTTCCACATTTTGTTACGTTACAACCTTGTTCTAAAATTGATAAAATATGTTTTTCCCTCATAAATCTACACACAATACCCCATAATGACAAAGTAAAACAAATAAAATATCACATTTACAGAAGTATTCAGAACTTTTACCCAGTATTTTATTTAAGGACCTTTGGCAGCAATTACAGCCTTAAGTCTTCTTGGGTACGACGTTACAAGTTTGGCACACCTGTACTTGGGGAATTTCTCCCATTCTTCTCTGCAGATTCTCTCAAGTTCAGACCCCTTTATTTTTTCCATATTTAGTAAAGAATAAAAAATATATAAATACCACAGTGTACCATCACAGCAGCAGGATTTGTGACCTGTTGCCACAACCAGTGGCAACCAGTGAAGAACAAACACCATTGTAAATACAAGCTAAATTTATGTTTATTTATTTTCCCTTTTGTACTTGAACTATTTGCACATCGTCACAGCGCTGTATATAGACATTACTATGACAGTTGAAATGTCTCTGTTCCTTAGAAACGTTTGTGTACTGTTAATGTCTGATTGTTTATTTCACTTTTGTTTATCATCTATTTCATTTGCTTTGGCAATGTAAACGTATGTTTCGCATGCCAATGAAGCCCTTTGAATTGCATTGAGAGAGAGAGAGAGAGAGAGAGAGAGAGAGAGAGAGAGAGAGAGAGAGAGAGAGAGAGAGAGACGCAGAGAAAGAGAGAGAGAGAGAGAGAGAGAGACACAGAGAAAGAGAGAGAGAGAGAGAGAGAGACGCAGAGAAAGAGAGAGAGAGAGAGAGAGTTTTTTTTTTTGAGTTTTAAATATTCTTTATTGGGTCTGGGAGCCCACCACACAATAAATACTCATACAAAACCACAGTTACACATCAATTAAAAACACAACTCCAACTCCTCCTCCACAGTAACTAAACACAACAGCCTCTGAATACCCCATATACTCAAAAACAGATCAATATTGTTGACAAGTTTATAATAGGCAAACTCAACCCTTAGTCTCGCTGCCACCATTCCCTCCAGCATTCCCACCACATCCACAGACCCCTGTTCCCGAATACTGTTCTTTCGGGTCTTCCATATCGCTAATTTTGCTGCCCCTAATACAAAATTAAGCAACACAACGACACCCTTTTGCCTGAACCTGTACTTTGGCCCAAATATATACAGTTGGGAAGAGAAAACCTCTCCCAACGTTGAGAACCAGTCAGTGATCAGGTCAATCATCCCGACCAACCTGGGACACAGTAAAAACAGGTGTGCCAGACTTTCAGACTCTGCACAGAATGGACACCCTTCCTCAACAGTAGGGTCCAGATGTACCAGATGCATGTTGGTGGCTATAGCTCCATGTATGATCCTCCATTGGAGGTCAGCTGTCCTCTTATCAATCGGCAGTTTGTATAATGATCGCCAACAGCCTTTTGGGGAAGCACCTGGACCAAGCACACCCGCCCACCTCGTCGATTTTACCCCTTCCAGGGAAGAGGCATGGGACACCTTTACACATATTCTGTACATGGCCTTCTTTCCCACCTCCTTGAAATCCCCCAGCTCCGGGGTATCGAAGGAAAGCAGCATCCCCACGTCCTCCTCAAATGCCCCCACCGCAGCACTAACAATCAGTGCAGGGAACACATAATCCAGACCCTCCTTCCACCGATCAGAATTGGAAATGTTAGTCACATACTGACGATGAAGAACTGGCAAGGAGTCACAGACCTCAGCGACGACCTTCCTCAGTAGGCGAGATGATCGGATCCCCGCTCTTTCTCCCAGCTCCTCCAACGATCTGCTCCTGCTCTGCATCAGATGACCCAGCTTGGTGCACCCGACACCTAACAGGCATGAACGCAGGCTGGCTGAACCCAGAGCACTGGACTGGATGGCAGTGTTATAAAAAAGAGGCTCTTCAAAAAGCCACATCCCTGGTAGCGTGCCGGCCTTACGGGACTTGACCAGAACCCTCCAAGCCTGCATAACAGACTCATAGAATGGAGTCAGGCCATTCAACTCACCCCCCCCCAGCTTTAAGAGGAAAAGGTGCTTGTCTAAGCCCAAACAGCCTGCTCTCCTCATCAGTGCGTAGGCTGTGTCAACCCAGCTAGAACCGTCACTGTACAACAGTCTCTGGGCTGCTTGAAGCCGGAAAGCCATGATCCTAGAGGAAATGTCCACCAGGCCTTGCCCCCCCTCGTGCAGTGGCAGGTACAAAGCTGCAGCTTTGATCCAGTGTTGTCCAGACCAGAAGAAATTGACAAGGGTCCTCTGAAGCTCTTGTATCAGACCCTTTGGTGGCTGCAAAATCATTAGTCTGTGCCACAGGGTAGAAGCAGCAAGATTATTAATTACCAGTACCCTTCCCCTATAAGACAACTGGGGTAGCACCCATTTCCATCTTGACAGTCTGGCACACACTTTCTCCACTACACCCTCCCAGTTCTTTTTCTGAAAGACATCAGAGCCTAGAAAAACACCCAATGTCTTCATCCCATCTCTGCCCCACTGAAGCCCCCCTGGTAACCGTGGAGCGGACCCTATCTGAAGCTGACCTGCCCACAGCGCTTCACTCTTTCCCCAATTGACTCTAGCTGAGGAGGCACCCTCATACACCATTAAAGCGTCTGAGAGAACCTTAACATCCTCAGCCCCTGTAATAAAAACTGTCACATCATCTGCATACGCAGACAGTGCTATCGTGGGACCCTTCATTACACCTGGCACAGAGAAACCAGTAAGCTTCGCTCTTAAAAAACAAAGCATTGGTTCAATCGCCAGACTATATAACTGCCCTGAAATTGGGCATCCCTGCCTGATACCCCTTTGGACAGGGATGGGGCAACTCAAACCACCCCCCACCTTCACCATACACGAGGCCCCAGCATACAGTAAATTCATCCAAGACAAAAAAACATCCCCAAACCCAAAGGCTTTCATCGTTTTGAACAAATACTGGTGGTCCACTCGGTCAAAAGCCTTCTCCTGATCCAAAGAAAGTAAACCCACATTTACATCAGACAGTTTACAAATGTCTAGAACATCTCTTATCAGAAACAAATTGTCAACAATTGAGCGATCAGGTACACAGTAGGACTGGTCCTTGTGGACCAACAATCCCAGATACTCTTTCAACCTGTTTGAGAGACATTTTGAAACTATTTTATATTCTGCACACAGCAAAGCAACAGGTCTCCAATTTTTTATGAGAGCCAAATCCCCCTTTTTTGGCAACAGTGAAAGCACCGCACGTTGACAGGATACCGGAAGAGAACCCTCATGAAAAGATTCACACACCACTTCATAAAAATCCTCCCCAATAGACCCCCAAAAGTGCTTATAGAACTCAGATGGTAAACCATCAATGCCAGGGGCTCGGCCTGTTGAGAGCTGCATAACTGCTGTGGACAGCTCTTGCAGTGTAATGTCAGAGTCCAATGCGACTCTCTGTTCAGGTCCCAATTTAGGAAGACCATGTAACAACTGTTCAGTACACAGAGAGTCACAATCCTCCGCCTTATAGAGGGCAGAGTAGAAATCCACGGCATGTTGACGCATTTCACTGTCATCCGTGGTCACCTTCCCATCAGCGAGACGAAGGCAGACCATCTGTTTACGTTGTAATTTTGACTGTCCAAGGTTAAAAAAAAAGGCACTAGGAGCATCCATATCCTTGAGGGAAGCGAAACGAGACCTAATCAAGGCACCTTTCACTCTTTCATGCAGAAACGACCTCAGTTCATGTCTCTTGTCCTGTAAGTTCATGACTAGTCCAGGGTCATTCTGAGTGAGCAGCTTCAATTCAATTGATTTGATGTCCTGTTCAAGGGCATTGATAGTCTCTTTAACTTCAATTTGAGACAAAGCAGTATACTGTTGACAAAATACTCGTATTTGGGCCTTCCCAACATCCCACCATTGTCTCAAGGACTCAAAATTCCCTTTTGTAACCCTCCATTTTTCCCAAAACAACAAAAACCTTTCACAAAACTTGACATCATGTAACAATTTAACATTAAAATACCAGTAAGGTGATGACCTTCGTGGACAGGACAAGTGAATATCAACAGTTATAATGTGATGATCAGAGAAACCCACAGGAGTAATGGCACACCTTCCAACCCTACTACAGTATTGATCAGATACGTACAACCTATCTAACCTTGCTGCACTGACACGACCTTCATTCACTTTCAACCATGTGTATTGCCTAACTTTTGCATTCCTTACTCTCCACACATCAGAAAGCTCTAACTCAGTTAATAGGCCAGACAGGAAAGTGGCTGACCGCAGGTGAGGTTCTTCAGCGTTGCGATCAACAGTAAAATCCACAGTACAGTTCCAGTCCCCCCCTAAAACCATACACCCCTCTTGGTCACACTGTCTTAAGGTTTCTTTTATTTTATCAAACACAACAAGACGCTCTGTACCCTCATTAGGAGCATAAACATTCAAAAAAACAAACAAAAACCCCATAACATCCACCTTGACCAATAGAACCCGACCCTTGACAATCTCTGTTGTAGATATCACAGTCACCCCTAAACCTGAGGAAAACAAGATGGCCACCCCAGCACTGAAATTAGTACCATGACTGAGTATATGCTGCCCCTCCCACCACATTCCCCAGTCAACCTCATTATCCTCATCACTATGTGTCTCCTGTAGGAAAACTACATTAAGCCTTTTCTGTTTTATTTCTTCTAATACCCAAGCCCTCTTATTCCTGTCCCTTCCCCCATTAATATTGAGAGAGCCTACCCTTAGTGCCTCCATGTAGAAAAGAGAAAGGAAAAGCAGAAGATACCACAGAGAAACCAAAGAGAAAGAAGACACCCTATGAAGCATGATCATCATCATTATTTAAATTTTTTCTTATTAACCTGACCACGTTTCCCACCACCTTTTGCTGCTGTAACAGCAGTAACAAATTTCCTCAAGCGAAACCGCTTCTTCTCACTCAACTGGTCTAACCCCACCGTCTTCTGTAACATCACAGCTGACCTCACAAACTTATCAACATCAAAATATTCTGCCAATTTGACAGATTTCCCAAAAGTCTGATCCAGAAACCCATTTACCTCCTCTAGATCATAAATTGAGTCCTCACCAGCTGCTGTCATATCAGAAGAGATATCCATATCCTTCTCCTGATCCTCCTCAGCTGAGGCCATAGACCACTGACTCCCCTCTACCACATCCCTTTCAACACTCCCCACTTGCACCCCATCACTCGTACCAGGCATCTCCTCCACTACCTGGGAGACTAGCCCCACCTGAAACCCATTACCCGTGGTGGGCATCTCCTCCACTACATGAGAGCCCAGCTCCACATGAACCCCCTCCTGTACCCCATTACTCGTAGTGGGCATCTCCTCTACTACCTGGGAGCCTAGCTCCACATGAAACCCCTCCTGTACTCCATTACTCGTAGTGGGCATCTCCTCCACTCCCTTGGAGTCTAGCTCCACATGAACCCCCTCCTGTACTCCATTACTCGTAGTGGGCATCTCCTCCACTACCTGGGAGATTAGCTCCACATGAACCCCCTCCTGTACTCCATTACTCGTCGTGGGCATCTCCTCCACTACCTGGGAGATTAGCACCACATGAACCCCCTCCTGTACTCCATTACTCGTAGTGGGCATCTCCTCCACTACCTGGGAGATGAACTCCATATGAACCCCCTCCTGTGCCCCAGTACTCGTACTGGGCACCTCCTCACCAGTCTGAGGAACTGGCTCTTCAGATCCATCCTTACCTTCTACAACAATATTTTTCCGCTGCATAACATCTCCCTCTAATACAAGTTGCAAACTCGTGGCCTCAACACGGATAACTTGTTCCTCGGCAACAGGTGCTTGTGGCTGCTCAACCACTGTCAGCCCACCTCTCCCTACATCAGTGGGCCCAGGCGTTACTGTGACCACCTGCGCCCCTCCCTCTGCCTTCTCCCTTTTCGGGCAAGCATGTCGCTTATGGCCAACATCCCCACACTCAAAACACCGTTGACTACCCGTACTAGCATACGCCATATACATTCTATTGTCATACTTGACTTTAAACGATATCTCTAAAGTCTGCTCCGGTGAGTCCAAAAACATAAACACCTGTCGCCGAAACGACATAACCTGTTTCAACGCCGGGTGTTTGCAACCCAACGGAACAACCTTAATTGAGCTTGCAAACTTCCCAAAGCGCAATAACTCGCGCTCCAATAGCTCATTTGGAATAAACGGTGGTACATTTGAAATAGTTACCCTTGTTGACGGAGAAAAAAGCGGGGTAACTTGAATAAACATTCCCTTAAGAAGTACGCCCTGCTCAACCATACGATCAACAAGGCGCTCTTCCTTAAGAAATACCACCATCGCTTTATTCATCCGTGACGCATAAGCAACATTATCGTATCCTACCTTCTCTCCTACGGCGACCAGAAACTCCTCCACCGTGACAGTAGCTTCAGTAACACACCTAAAGCCGTGCCGAAGTGACAGGGACGGCATTCCAATTCTGGAAGCCATCCCCGCCAAAATCAAGGTAATTTCGATACGAAAAAACCCAAATACTTAATTCTACCACACCAAAAAAAAAGTATATAATAATCTTAATCATGCACAGAAGAAACCAAAGAATGCCACCAAGAAAGAAAAAACCGAAAGAAAGAATTCTGAATATCTAACTCTACACAACACACGCGCTCCTTCGCTCATACAATTCCCAAACACTCCCAGCATGCAAAGAGAGAGAGAGAGAGAGAGAGAGAGAGACGCAGAGAAAGAGAGAGAGAGAGAGAGAGAGAGAGAGAGAGAGAGAGAGAGAGAGACGCAGAGAAAGAGAGAGAGAGAGAGAGAGAGAGAGAGAGAGAGAGAGAGAGAGAGAGAGAGAGAGAGAGAGACGCAGAGAAAGAGAGAGAGAGAGAGAGAGAGAGAGAGAGAGAGAGAGAGAGAGAGAGAGAGAGAGAGAGAGAGAGAGAGACGCAGAGAAAGAGAGAGAGAGAGAGAGAGAGAGAGAGAGAGAGAGAGAGAGAGAGAGAGAGAGAGAGAGACGAGACAAGGAGCCCCAGGCCCCACCCACCACCAGACCATCACCACTTCCATCGGCTTAGCCAGACCGGACCGGGCCCAGCCTACTACCCCGCACCAGACCACCACCCCTACCAGACCAGAGAGGAAGCCACACGGCCCAGACCTGGCCCCCCTCCACTCCACAGGGCCCAACAGCAGGACCAGCGCAGCTACGCAGAGGTCGTCAGAGGACAGGAGAACCCTGTAGGATTAAGTGAGATTAAACAGCTCCTCCAATACATCTGCACTAAACTGCACTAAACACACACGGACGCATGCACACACACACACACACACACACACACACACACACACACACACACACACACACACACACACACACACACACACACACACACACACACACACACACACACACACACACACACACACACACACACACACACACACACACCTATTGTACTAAAATGTACTTGTTCAATGAATAGGAATGTTTATATATATATAACAGAAAGAATGTTAGCTGTTATCCTGTTTATCTCGCTCTTAACAACTTAATAGTTAGTAGTCACTGTATTTCTGACTGCTATTCTTTCTTTTGTAACATGAAATCACTATCAGTTAGCATGTGGAACATTCAGGGCCTAAACTCATCAACCTTTGGACTGAAGAGTTTAGCACTGGAGTTCAACAAAAACCTTAAAGATGTTGACGTCATCATTCTGCAGGAGACATGGTGTAAGGCTGACATTGTCACTCACTGTCCCACAGGTTACAGAGAGGTAATTGTGCCGTCACAGAAACACAGCTCTGTCAATAGAGGCAGAGACTCTGGAGGACTGATCATTTGGTACAAATCCGAACTACAACATCTAATTGACCCCCTCAAAATTGGCAAATATCACATTTGGTTAAAACTGAAAAAAGAACTTGTACTGACAGAAAAAGATGTGTTCCTTTGCGCAATTTATATCCCCCCCTCAGACTCCCCATATTACTCAGAGGAGATCTTCCCCACCCTTGAGGAAGAGACGTGCCATTTCCAGGCCCAGGGAAATGTGCTCATCTGTGGGGACACAAATGCGCGCACAGGAACACTACCTGATCTAACGAGCACACGAGGGGACAGCTTTATTACAGGCCATACTGTTTCTAACTGCCTTAATCTCCCCCATAGAAACAACAGTGACAGCACCGTCAACAAAAACGGAAGGGATCTGTTGCAGCTCTGTAGAAGCTTGGGTCTGTACTTTGTCAATGGTAGGTTACGGGGGGAGTCTTTGGGGAGATTCACCTACTGCTCACCTCTTGGCCACAGTACAGTAGACTATATGATCACAGACATTGACCCTTTCTCTCTCAGCTCATTCACTGTCAAGCCACTAACACCTCTGTCTGATCACAGCCAAATTACGTTGTTCCTCAAAAGAACAGACATGGAAACAACCACACATTCACAGCCCAGTAAGCTGTATAACATCAGAAATTCATACAGATGGGCCCAAAACAGCACAGAAGAATACCAGAAAGCAACCTGGAACCAAAATATCCAAACACTCTTAGATAACTTTCTGGATACCACATTCACTCACAGTAAAGAAGGCATCAATCTAGCAGTACAAAACATCAACTATATATTCAGGCAAACGGCAAAAGAAGCACAATTGAAATTGATAAAAAACAAAACAAAAAAGATCACAGATGACAACTGGTTTGATGCAGATTGTAAAATTATAAGGAAAAAAAATTAGAACACTATCCAACCAAAAGCACAGAGACCCAAATAATGGTGAATTACGCCTTCATTACTGTGAGACTTTAAAACTCTATAAACGTACACTCAGAACCAAAAAAGCACAGTACAACAGCAAGCAGCTGACACTAATTGAGGAGTCCATAAACACAAACAACTTCTGGCAAAATTGGAAAAAAATAAAAAAATCTAAACAAGAGGAATTAGCGATACAAAATGGTGACATATGGACAAGCCATTTTAAAACACTCTACAACACCGTTCACATTGACACAAACGCAGAACAACGCCAAATTCATGAGAAGTTGAATGGATTAGAAAAACTATAAAGGACAATCAAAATCCACTGGACTCCCCAGTTACTGACCTGGAGCTCTATATGAAACTTCAGACCCTCAAATTTAAAAAGGCATGCGGACCTGATGGCATCCTAAATGAGATGCTCAAACTCACTAGTGCAAAATTTCAATTGGCCATATTAAAACTGTTTAATTTGATCCTGAGTGTAGGTTATTTCCCTGACATCTGGAATCAAGGACTCATAACCCCAATCTTTAAAAACGGAGACAAATTTGACCCTAACAATTACAGAGGCATTTGTGTGAACAGTAACCTGGGGAAGGTTTTCTGTAGTATTATCAATGTAAGAGTTCTAAACTTCCTTAATAAGCACAATGTCTTGAGTAAAAGCCAAATTGGATTTATACCAAAACATCGCACGACCGATCATATTTACACCCTACACACCCTGATAGGTAAACATGTCCACCAAAATAATACCAAAATATACGCTTGCTTTATCGACTTCCAAAAAGCATTTGATTCTATTTGGCATACAGGACTGTTCTACAAAGTTATTGAAAGTGGTGTAGGGGGTAAAACATATGACATAATTAAATCAATGTATACTGGCAATACGTGCAGCATTAAAATTGGCAAGAAAAGAACAGAATTCTTTAACCAGGGGCGGGGCCTTCGTCAGGGTTGTAATCTGAGCCCTGCACTCTTCAATATTTACATCAACGAATTGGCCACTATTCTAGAAAAATCCTCAGCCCCTGGTGTTAGTCTCCATAATTCAGAGGTTAAATGCCTACTCTTCGCAGATGACCTATGCCTGTTGTCACCCACAGCACATGGCCTACAGCAGAGCCTGGATCTGCTAGAGCAGTACTGCCAGACCTGGGCCCTGGCAGTAAACCCCAAAAAGACTAAAATAATGATTTTCCAGAGAAGATCCAGATCTCAGGGAATTAGACCAAAGTTCTCAATTGGTACAAAATATATAGAGTACTGCACACACTACAATTACTTAGGTTTAAAAATAAGCTCAACTGGACACCTTAACTTTTTATGGCTGCAGGGGCAGTATTGAGTAGCTCTGTTTAAGGTGCCCATTTCAAACGGCCTCGTACTCAATTCTTGCTCGTACAATATGAATAGTATTGTTATTATTGGATAGAAAACACTCTCTAGTTTCTATAGCCGTTTGAATTATGTCTCTGAGTGGAACAAAACTCATTCTACAGCACTTTTCCTGATATGGTGTGAGATTTCAGACATCTTGGCCCCTGCTCCCAGGTCAGTTCATAAGTCCCTGTGAAGGCTATGATGCTACAAACACTGCCTACGCCTTCCTCTAGATGTCAGTAAGAGGTGACAATTTGAATGGAGTCGATTGCGCAATCAGTGCCTGTATAAAACGACAAAGACCGGATGTACCGTTCTTTTCCTGCTGCGCCTGACGCACGATGTACGTTGGACCTGCTCTCTTTCCAAGCTTGGGTTTAGCCAGTAATATTTCGCCGGTCATGTTTTTACTCGTTATAGGTGTTAAAGACATCATAAGGTAGTTAATTTAAACCGTTTTATAGCAATTTATATCCGTTTAGTGCGATTTTGAGGCAATTCTTGGTGATGCACTTTGAAGCTTTGGGCACGTTTCCAGTACCGGTCGAACGTTAGTGGGCATTTCGACGGACAAGCGGACATCTTTCGACCAAAAGAAGATTAGACCCAAGAAAGGATACATTGCCCAAGATTCTGATGGAAGATCACCTCATAGTAAGAAATATTTAAGATGATAAATCGTTGTTCTGTCGAAAAATTTTAAACGCATATTCCGCCATTTTCTTTGGTATAGCTTCGCTTGGCGAACCCTGTATTGCACAGTAAGGATAATTTTAGAAATGTAATTCAGCGATTGCATTAAGAACTAATTTGTCTTTCGATAGCTGTCCAACTTATATTTTTTTAGTCAAGTTTATGAATAGTTAATCATGAGACAAGATCACTGTCAAATATGGCGCCCGACATTTTCAGGCTAGTTTTGCTAGTTTTGTCATTGTATAACCACGTTTTTTTGTGGCTAAATATGCACATTTTCGAACAAACTCTATATGTATGTTGTAATATGATGTTACAGGAGTGTCATCGGAAGAATTCTGAGAAGGTTAGTGAAAAAATTAATATATTTTGGCGATGATTACGTTATCGCTCTCTTTGGCTTGAATCGATGCTCTGGTAACGTTTGCACATGTGGTATGCTAATATAACGATTTATTGTGTTTTCGCTGTAAAACACTTAGAACATCTGAAATATTGTCTGAATTCACAAGATCTGTGTCCTTCCATTGCTGTGAGCTGTGTATTTTTAAGAAATGTTTTATGATTAGTAATTAGGTAATACACGTTGCTCTGTGTATTTATTCTAGTCGAGTTGTGATGGTGGGTGCAATTGTAAACTATGATTTATACCTGAAATATGCACATTTTTCTAACAAAACCTATCCTATACAATAAATATGTTATCAGACTGTCATCTGATGAGGTTTTTTCTTGGTTAGTGGCTATCAATATCTTTATTTGGCCGAATTGGTGATAGCTACAGGTGGAGAGAGAAAATGGTGGACAAAGAAAAATGGTGTCTTTTACTAACGTGGTTAGCTAATAGATTTACATATTTTGTCTTCCCTGTAAAACATTTTAAAAATCTGAAATGGTGGCTTTATTCACAAGATCTGTATCTTTCATTTGGTGTCTTGGACTTGTGATTTAATGATATTTAGATGCTACTATTTAATTGTGACGCTATGCTAGCGATGCTAATCAGTGTGGGGGGGGGTGGGGGATGTTGTCATAGGTGTACCGACCTCGGGCTTGCAGCCATAAGAGGTTAATGAGGCAGTGAATGAACTGAGAGAGAAAGCACGCAGGGCATTCTACGCAATTAAAAAGCAAATTCAAATTGAAATACCTATTAAAATTTGGCTAAAACTAATTGAATATGTCATTGAACCAATTGCACTTTATGGCAGCGAGGTGTGGGGTCCACTTGCAAAACAAGATTTCATCAAATGGGACAAACATCCCATTGAAACCCTGCATGCAGAGTTCTGTAAGATTCTCCTACATGTCCAGAGGAAAACTACAAACAATGCATGCAGGGCAGAATTAGGCAAATATCCACTAATAATAAAAACTCAAAAAAGAGCAATTAAGTTTTGGAAACATCTAAAATACAGTGACCCCCTCTCATATCACTACCAAGCCCTGCAATACCAAGAGCTGAGCAAAGAAAAGAGTCCCCTCATCCAGCTGGTCCTGGGGCTGAGTTCACAAACCTGTTCTACTAACACACTGAAGCCTCAGGACCAGAACATCCAATCAATCAGAATAAACCAAATTACAACACAGTTAAAACAAAACTACATTGCTTATTGGGAAACACAAGCACAAGCACAGAGCAAAATGCAGTGCTATCTGGCCCTAAATCGACAGTACACCGTGGCTAACTATTTGACTATGGTTACTGATCAAAACCTTAGAAAAACCTTGACAAAGTACAGGCTCAGTGAGCACAGCCTTGCCATTGAGAAGGGTAGACACGGGAAAACCTGGCTCCCTGTAGAGGAAAGGCTGTGCAACCACTGCACAACAGCAGAACCTGAGACGGAGCTGCATTTCCTGACAAAATGTCAAAAATATAAAACAATTAGAGAGTGTCATTTCCCCAAATTTGAAACTCTTATTCAAGGTTTCAAAGACCTCTCTGATGAGGATAGGCTACCCGTCCTGTTAGGGGAGGACGCAGAGAGCTGTGGGTTGGCAGCGCACTACATTGCTGCCTGCCATAAGTTGAGGGACAGTGTCTGACAGACCAATCAACCTGCACATGTACTCTACTGTATGTTTATTGTTATTGTTGAATGTATGGTTATTTTGACCCTTGGTTATTGTTGTTACTGTTGTCCCGTTGACCATTTTGATTCTCATTTTTATATTGTAAATAAGCTTTGGCAATATGTACATTGTTACGTCATGCCAATAAAGCAAATTGAATTGAATTGAATTGAATTGAGACGCAGAGAAAGAGAGATACACAGAGAAAGAAAGAGAGAGAGAGAGAGAGAGAGAGAGATACGCAGAGAAAGAGAGAGAGAGAGAGAGAGAGAGAGAGAGAGAGAGAGAGAGAGAGAGAGAGAGAGAGAGAGAGAGAGAGATACGCAGAGAAAGAGAGAGAGAGAGATAGAATCCGAAGTCAAATGTCTACTGTTTGCTGATGATCTGGTGCTTCTGTCACCAACCAAGGAGGGCCTACAGCAGCACCTAGATCTTCTGCACAGATTCTGTCAGACCTGGGCCCTGACAGTAAATCTCAGTAAGACAAAAATAATGGTGTTCCAAAAAAGGTCCAGTCACCAGGACCACAAATTCCATCTAGACACCGTTGCCCTAGAGCACACAAAAAACTATACATACCTCGGCCTAAACATCAGCACCACAGGTAACTTCCACAAAGCTGTGAACGATCTGAGAGACAAGGCAAGAAGGGCCTTCTATGCCATCAAAAGGAACATAAATTTCAACATACCAATTAGGATCTGGCTAAAAATACTTGAATCAGTCATAGAGCCCATTGCCCTTTATGGTTGTGAGGTCTGGGGTCCGCTCACCAACCAAGATTTCACAAAATGGGACAAACACCAAATTGAGACTCTGCATGCAGAATTCTGCAAAAATATCCTCCGTGTACAACGTAGAACACCAAATAATGCATGCAGAGCAGAATTAGGCCGATACCCACTAATTATCAAAATCCAGAAAAGAGCCGTTAAATTCTACAACCACCTAAAAGGAAGCGATTCCCAAACCTTCCATAACAAAGCCATCACCTACAGAGAGATGAACCTGGAGAAGAGTCCCCTAAGCAAGCTGGTCCTAGGGCTCTGTTCACAAACACAAACACACCCCACAGAGCCCCAGGACAACAGCACAATTAGACCCAACCAAATCATGAGAAAACAAAAAGATAATTACTTGACACATTGGAAAGAATTAACAAAAAAACAGAGCAAACTAGAATGCTATTTGGCCCTAAACAGAGAGTACACAGTGGCAGAATACCTGACCACTGTGACTGACCCAAACTTAAGGAAAGCTTTGACTATGTACAGACTCAGTGAGCATAGCCTTGCTATTGAGAAAGGCCGCCGTAGGCAGACATGGCTCTCAAGAGAAGACAGGCTATGTGCACACTGCCCACAAAATGAGGTGGAAACTGAGCTGCACTTCCTAACCTCCTGCCCAATGTATGACCATATTAGAGAGACATATTTCCCTCAGATTACACAGATCCACAAAGAATTTGAAAACAAATCCAATTTTGATAAACTCCCATATCT